>NC_057799.1:504919710-504929019 GCF_018294505.1 Triticum aestivum
CGCCGTGCTAATACGTCGGCGCCGCGGTTCGGCGATCCTCTCGCTCCCACAGTACGCTCTCGTAGACTGCCGTCCTCTAGCCGCGCCGCCACCTCTGGCTACATTCTTGTGGAGGCGCACGGCGGTCAGCGCCGCCACCGCTGGCGACGTTCGTGTGGAGACGCACGGCGGTCAGCTTCTCCCACGGTACGCGCATTCTAGACTGAGGCCCCGTTCATGTCGGTGTAGCGTTGAATGTTAGCTGATAGACGTTGTTAATCTCACTGTTTGCCGAAGTAGTTTACTGTCAATATGCTCTGCTTAAGAAGCTTCCTTGCCCTGTTCTGCACTCAATCTGCTTAGCTGAGATGGCATGCCAAGGCTGATTAGTTGCTAAAATATCCTGCCATATATTTATTGTGACGTAGATTGCCATGGTCTAGTAGCCAATCTGTTAGGTGAAATAGCTCTACACCGTTTTATACTCGATCTTTGTTGCTGCGATGGCCTTCGATAGTTCGATGGCTGTGTGCTCGGCCTCATTGACTGCTGAAACAGCCTGTCATAATTTGGCACTCAAATCTATTTGCTGAATTAGCTTTACATATATTTCGTTACTTAGATCTGCTCGTCCAAATATCTTGCCATAGCTTTAGACATCGACCTAGGTATATTTTTTCTGGACTTCATAAAAAAGCATATATGTTTTTCCTGTAATATCTAGTAGAAGAACTAATATGTATGTCTAACAGATGGACAGGACTTGGATAACTTCTGCTCGATGATTCTCCGCTGCATATGTTGAGGGGGTTGAAAACTTCATGAACTTTATCAGGGCTGAGTACGGTGGTCCGAAATCAGATGTGCTCTGCCCGTGTAGCAGTTGTATGAATTCAGTTACAAGACCCCAGTCAACTGTGCAAAATCATCTACACTTGTATGGGATGACGGTCACATATACTAGGTGGGTTCATCATGGTGAAGCTGTGAACGTCAATGTTATTGACTACGTGGAAGCAGCAGATCACCATCTTGATCTGCCTGATGCTCAGGTGGAAGAGGAGGAGGAGGTGGTGGTGGCGGAGCCAGTGAGTTTGACCAACATTGAAACAATGCTACGAAATGCTCGTGCATTCCGTGAACTTTCACCTGCAGAAGAAAAACGGTGGGCCCGCATGTTGGAACAATGCAACGTTGCTGTCACCCCAGGAAATAAGCTGTCAGTATTCTCAGCTATGGTCACCTGTCTTCAGGTGAAGACATCTGAGCGGATGACCAACAAATCATTCGATGCGATGTTGGCTGCTTTCCGCGAATCTTTCCCAGATGCGTCTGAGTTGCCACACACCTACAGTAAAATGAAGAATTTCCTTCGTGCAGTTGGAATTGGATATGATATGATCCATGTTTGTAAAAATAATTGTGTTCTGTTTCGGAAGGATTATGCCAACTTAAGTGAATGCCCGAAATGTAAATCATCAAGATGGAAAGATGGCGATGCTGTGAAGAGGATTCCTCATAATGTTCTGAGACATTTTCCAATTATACCAAGATTGCAGAGGTTGTTTCATGATGCTGAAACAAGAGAGGATGTACTGTGGCATTCTAGGAACCAGGAGTACAGAGATCAGAATGTAATGAGCCATCCATCTCATGGTAGTGAGTTGAAAAGCTTCAATGATAAACACAAAGAGTTTGCTGCTGACCCGAGACACATTAGACTTGGCTTAGCTTCAGATGGATTTAACCCATTTGGCCACCAGAGCGCCACATATAGCATGTGGCCAGTGCTTGTTATCCCTTACAACATGCCTCCAAATGTCTGCACCAAAGAATCAAACTACATGATGGCCTTGCTCATCCCAGGTCCAAAAAGTCCTGGAAAGGATTTTGATTTGTTCATGGAGCCTCTTGTGGAGGAACTTCAACAGCTATGGAAGGGTGTTCTCACTCAAGACCTATATAGCAGCCCACCAGCTGATTTCTTTCTGCATGCTGTTATAATTTGGTGCATCCATGATTATCCGGCTTTGGGCATATGTCAGGGCGAACGACACATGGTTACAATGCATGTGTTCGCTGTGACAGGAATCCGCTATCATACGCAATACTTAGCAAGATCTGTTACATTGGACACCGTTGTTTCCTTGCCAAGGACAAGCCGCATCCTAGAAAATACCGAAGACATGTGTTCAATGCAAAGCATGAAAACGTGATGCGCCAAAGAGGCTCACCGCTGATGAGTTGCAAGTGGAATTAGAGAAGGTCAGGCATATTACACCAGGAAACCATCCTGGTAATGGTAGCGGGAAAAGGAAGCGTGGCAGGGTAGAAGAGAGATTATTGTTTACCCGCAGGTCCACTTTATGGGACTTGGAGTATTGGAAAGATTTGGATCTGCGGCATAATCTTGATGTGATGCACATCGAGAAAAATATATGTGACAGCATTATCGGCACACTTCTTAATATTGAAGGCAAGACGAAAGATACCTTAAAATCTAGGATTGATTTGACACACCTGGGTATCAGAAAGGATTTGCAGGTGCAAGATGAAGGTAAACCACGGGATATGGCACCAGCTGTGTACGTCTTGGACAAGGTAAAAAGAAAAGAATTCTACGAGGTCCTGTCACGTGTGAGATTCCCACATGGATTTGCTTCCAACCCTGAAAGGAGAGTCAGTGCAGATGGAAACAAGGTACAAGGGTTGAAAACTCATGACTGCCACGTCCTACTTCAAAGGGTTTTACCTGTTATCCTTAGAGGATTGGGCCGCCCTGACTTATACAGAGCACTTGCAGAGTTGGTACAATTCTTCAGGGAACTCTGTAGTAGGAATATCAGGATAGATGCTTTGGAGCGTCTTAGAGACAAGATACCAACTATCCTATGCGACCTTTAGAAGATATATCCTCCAACCTTCTTTGATGTGATGGTGCATTTGGTTGTTCATCTACCTGATGAGGCACTACTTAGAGGTCCAGTACAGTATGGCTGGATGTACCCTATTGAAAGGCGACTAGGCACTTTCAAGGGCTATGTTAGGAATAGAGCTAGACCCGAGGGTTCCATTGCAGAGGCCTGCATTGCTACAGAAGCGTTGACATTCTGCTCAAAATACATTGAAATAGCTGATCAGCTTAGCAAAGAGGTGGGTGAAGACAATCCCGGGCTCAATGTTTTCGATTATTCTGTTCGAGTTACAGGGAAGGTCGACAAGAGGACAAACCTAAAGATTTGGACAAAATGGTTTGGTATGTGTTGAATAACTGTCCTGAGATACTACCTTATATCAAGTAAGTGCAGTACTGCAACTTATACATCGTAATCTACTAAACTTGTAGCACATTCTTATATATTTAGATGTTTGACGCGATCACTATGTTGTGAAGCATCTACAAAGAGGAGTTACTGCCGCAAAATCCAAGAAATATTGACAAACTGGTTATGGCAGGATTTGCGAAATGGTTCAAGAACCATGTAAGCTTTTGAAGTGCACTGTCAGTTTTTTTAATATATTGAGTACATAAGATGATCAGCTTGTCTATTTTCTAACCATAGGTTAAGAAGATGCGGGAGGATGGGCAGGCAGTTGATGATGCCCTTTACTCACTAGCAATGGGTCCTGATACTCGGGTAAGACATTATGAATCTTGCGTTGTTGGAGATGTGCGCTACAACACCCTTGCATGAGACGAAGGCAGGAAGACACAAAACAGTGCAGTATACGTATGACAAAGAGACAACTGAAATGTATGCTAACATAACAGACATTGTTCAGTTGCAGCATATCTCCAGTTTCGAGGATCATTGGTGTGTGGTTATGTTGTGCTGTCGTTGGTATAACCTGTTTTCCAGGATCGCAAAACCCAGAGCTGATGATTATTTCGTATCCATCAATGTCAAGGCGGCGTACCAGACCAACGAGCCTTTTATTTTGGCAAATCAAGCAACACAGATATTTTTCTTGGAAGACACATTTGCACGTAGCGATGACTGGAGAGTATTGCAAAGGTCTGAGCGGAGGAATTCGTTTAATGAAGTTGCACAACAAGATGATGCTTACACTGCTCCTCATGTACAAGATAACATAGGTGTTCCTAATATCTTTGAGAACCATCACGTCAATGACGCCGGTGAAAAGATTACCTGTCGTGTTGTGGACATACAAGCGTTGATCAAGAAGAAGCCAACGTTCAAGGACGTTGAGGACGAAGAACAAGATGACACTGTGGGGCATTACGATTCAGACTGATACACATGGCGAATATGTTGACGTTGCTGCTGCGGATGATGATTACATTGCTTTTGTCGTATTTGCCTGTCAGAATACTTTTTTTATCTACTATGTGAAATTGTGTTTGCTATGACAACTGAAACCTGATGAACATGTTGTTTAGTATTTTGCTGTGAGAACATCACTTGTTATGTATGCTGATTTGTGTTTGGTGATCGTATGACAACTAAAACATGATGACATTGTTGTTTAGTTGTACTCATATTTGGCTGTGAAACTTGAATTTGATGAGATAGTTTGCTGTTGGACTGCAATTTGCTCGACGTCTTCGAATGAGAACAAAGCTGACCCGACAGGGCCTCTGCTATTTATTTATTTATATGAGCAAAAGGGGATACCCCCTGATTTCCGTTAATAGAAATCATTAGATGTTCACAACACTACGCCCAGCCTGCTACACAGGTTTCATTCATTACTAGTTCCAGCAAAGTGCTCGTGTCGTAGCCACTTAATACATCACGAGTGCTACATACACTGCAAATAAAGAGACAATCATCCTACAGAGCACATCGATTTTGCCCATTATCTTCACAAGCTCTTTCATCTCCTCATTGGTGTCAAGGCCGTTCAGCAGCTGTTGCTTGGCCATGATCAGAGGAACTGCATCTTTAACCTTCTGCTCTGCATCTTCCTCTTCTGCTGTTCCTTTAGTTACTTGTCCAACACCCCAACCTGCTGGTATTGGGATTCCTCGGCTAACCAAATAATCAGCGTAGTTGCATTCCCACACATCAGCAACTTCCCAGAAATACAAATCACACGAATCTTCCCTTTTCTGCATGAATCAAATTGGAAGATCATCAACCAAACTATTAAAAAAATCAGCAACAGAAAGCAGCAGAACAACACTTAAACATATTATTACCCCATGATTCGGGCATTTGTAGAAGACTCGGCCAGGGTTGCGGATTGTGGTTGAGACGCGACGGATGACTCTGCGTGATTTGCAGCAGTGGCACCACACCAACGGCAGCGGGTTGCGATGAGCAATTGGCTGCGGTGCGCGTGCCGGCGGGGGTGTGATGAGACCCACAGGCGATGGTACGGGTGGTGACTTGGCGCATATCTGGTTTGTTGCCTGCTGAAGAGCAGGTGGATGAGCAGCCAGCGGACATGGTTGCTGCGGCCAGAGCTTCTGATGCTAGGCAGAGTAAGTAGAGAAGAGGAGAAGCAAACGTTGGATATGTCAGTTTCATTACTTGCAGAGTAGCATAGCACCATATATAGTCATAGTCTAGGTTTGGATTCGAACCAGCTACAAGAGGGACCTCCTTGTTTTGTGAAAAAAATTATTTCTCCACCTGACAGCTGGGACCCACCAGCTGTATCTTCGCACGGAAGGAAGTGCCTCCTTGTTTTGCGAAAATAATTATTCATCCCGTTGACAGCTAGGACCCGTCAGATTTGGTGACTGACTTGTGGGCCTACTAAGCGGACGTGTACGCACGGCTTTGTTAACTTAATCAACAAATGATTCTAGCAGCTGGACCGTTGGATGTTAATCCAACAGCCGTGCTCCTTCTTCAACCTCTGTTCTTGCTCCTGTCTCCCGTGGGCGGCACCGTGGCTGTGCTGCCACGCACCCGAACCAGTGAAGTTTCCCACTCCTCTCCATCTGCGACTCCACTGCCCCGTCTTCCCCATCTCCGGGTCGTTCCAGTCTGGGTGCGCTCGGCACGGTATGGTCAACGTGGTCAACAACCAAGAGTCGTCGGAAGATGACTGTACGTGAGAGGCTAACAGTGGGGACACACCACACCCATGGACGCATGCATGCAACGGAACGCGGCGAGGTCAACATGGTCAAGGAATGACTTCCATCGGAAGTATACTGTACGTGGAGAGTCTCAGCTGGGTCCACGGCCGCAGCAAGTAAGTGCCTCCTTATTACGCGAAAAATAATGATTCCTCCAACTAACAGCAGGGACCCACTGGACGGGCCACCGTATTTTGCGAAAAAACGTTTGCCCCCTGACTGCTGGGACCCACCTGACGGGCCACCGTATTTCGCGAAAAAAACGCTCCCCCCGCTGTCAGCTCGGATCCACCGGAAGTGCCTCCTTATTACGCACAAAAAAATGAATACTCCCCCGGCTAGCTGGGACCCACCTTGGTGGGAGGCTGACTTGTGGGCCTACTAAGTTGACGGGGACGAAGGGCTTTGTCAACTTAGTCAATATGAACGATTCTAGCTCCAGTAACCGTACGATGTCCATCCAACGGCCGTAGTGCTTCTTCAACCTCTGGTCTTCTTGCTCCAGCGGCCCAAAGCAGCGCCGGTCGTGCCGCATGCTCCTGCCTCCCGTGGT
This sequence comes from Triticum aestivum, assembly GCF_018294505.1. NCBI lineage: Eukaryota > Viridiplantae > Streptophyta > Magnoliopsida > Poales > Poaceae > Triticum > Triticum aestivum. Next base: position 504,926,298 of record NC_057799.1, read on the forward strand.
CGGTTGTGCTGCCGCGGAGGCCTCACCGCCCCCTACTATTCCCACCGCTGGCTAGGCCCTGCGGCAACGGCAGCCTCACACCGCAGCCGAACAAGTGAACCCTCATACTCCTCTCCGTGCGGGCTTCCACTGCCGCGTCTTCCCCGGCTCCGCGCCGTCCCCTTCCTAGGCCTCGTCGTCGTCCACCGCCGTGGTGCTCTCCGCGCGGCGTGGTCAACGTGGTCAAGGAACGACTTCCATCGGAAGAGTACTGTACGTGGAGAGGCTGACAGCTGGGTCCACGGCCACAGCCCAGTTTTTTGTGATTTGCCAAGTAAGTCGCTTTGTCAGGATTGTTGGGCTGCAAATCTTTAAAGACGAGGAGAGCTTTCATTCGGCTGGCCGAGAAAATGGCCCATCAGTCATAAGAAATGGGATGTACATTTTTAAAACACATCAAACCGGGAATTAGTTTCAAATATTTTTTTTTCATTTCGAGATTTTAAATTACATTAATTTTTATGCGTGGAGAATTTGTTGGATTTTATATTGATATACATTTATTTTTAAAATCAGTTTGAATGTGAGTCAAAATTTTGGGACTAAAAACAGTTCGGACCGCACCAAAATATGCAATTTTTCGTATAATTTTTTAACCGTGGCCACAATATGGGCTGTAATGCTAACAAAAAGAATATGGGCTCCAAAAAACCTTAATAATTAGCAAATGGGCTGTAAATTATTAGAAATAATGGCAGATGGGCTGTATGCTGTTTTCCATAGATTTGAGGCTTTCCTAAAAAAAGGTTGACGCACAAGCAGTGACTGTTGGATGGCCATCCAACAGCCGTCATGCTTCTTCAATCTCTGCTCTTCCTGCTCCAGCCGCTCAAACAAGCGCCGGCGGGACTGCCTGCTCCCTCCTCCCCGCGGCCGGCTCTGCTGCCGCGCAGGCCTCACCGCCCCACCGTACTCCCATCGCTGGCCTAGCCATCCCTCTACTCACCCACACCTGCTGTTATTCTCCGGCGACGGCAGACGAACCAGTAAACCCTCATACAGTCGTACTCCCCTCCGCGTGGGAAACAACTGCCGAGTCTTCCCTGCCTCCGTGTCATTCCCTTCCTAGGCCTCGCCGTCGTCCACCGCCCTGGTGCTCTCGGCGCGGCCTGGTCAACGTGGTCAACGACCGACATGCATCTGAAGTGGACTGTACGTGGAGAGGCCGACAGCTGGGTCCACGGCCGCACGCAAGGAAATGCCTCCTTATTACGCACAAAATAATGATTCCTCCACCTGACATCAGGGACCCACCGAAAGGGCCTCTGTATTTCGCGAAAAAAATGTTACCGCCGCTAACAGCTCGGACCCACCAGCTATATCTTCGCATGCAAGGAAGTGCCTCCTTATTACGCACAAAAAAATGAATACTCCCCCTATTAGCTGGGACCCAGTAGTGGCAGGCTGACTTGTGGGCCTACTAAGTTGACGGGGACGGAGGGCTTTGTCAACTTAGTCAATATGCACGATTCTAGCTCCAGTGACTGTACGATGTCCATCCAATGGCCGTAGTGCTTCTTCAACCTCTGGTCTTCTTGCTCCAGCTGCCCAAACCAGCGTCGGTCGTGCCTCGTGCTCCTGCCTCCCGTGGCCGGCTGCGATGCAGCGGAGGCCTCACCGCCCCCTACTACTCCCACCGCTGGCCAGGCCATCCCTCTACTCACCCACACCCCCTGTTATTCTGCGGCGACGGCAGCCTCACACCGCACCGAACCAGTGAACCCTCGTACTCCTCTACGCGTGGGCATCGACTGTCACGTCTTCCCCGGCTCCGCGTCGTCCCCTTCCTAGGCCTCGCTGTCGTCCACCGCCCTGGTGCTCTCGGCGCGGCATGGTCAACGTGGTCAAGGAACGGCTTCCATAGGACGTGGGCTGTGCGTGGAGAGGCTGACAGCTGGGTCCACGGCCGCAGCAAAGAAGTGCCTCCTTATCACGTGCAAAATAATTATTCCTCCACCTGACAGCGGGGACCCACCGGACGGGCCACCGTATTTCGCAAAAAAAATTTTTGCCCCTGACTGCTGGGACCCACCAGCTACATCTTCGCACGCAAGGAAGTGCGTCCGGGCAAAAAAAAGATTCGCCCCCTGACTGCTGGGACCCACCAGCTACATCTTCGCAGGCAAGGAAGTGCCTGACAGTCGGGACCCACCTGGTCGAAGCATACGTAGCGTTGTCATTCTGGTCGTGAACGTGTACGTACATATATACTGGTGGATGTAGAGGCGCGCACGTGTTGTAGTAGAGGCGCGTACGTGTCGTAGTAGAGGCGCGCACGTAGCATGTACACGTACGTACAGCGGCCAGGGTGCAAGAAAGAAAATACGGCCACGTATGTGTACATATGGGCGGGGTCTCGAACGCCTACTCGCGCATACGTACGGCCAGGGCTCGTGTACATGGCTGGGTCGGAACGGAGAAACAGCGTCGTCGTCGTGTTCATGGGGAGGCAACGAAATGCGTTGTGTTCATGGGGAGGCAACGGAATGCATCGTGTTCATGGGGAGGGGTGTGGCGTACCGCAAAACGAAGGAAACGGACCTCCTACGGTCGAAACGGGGGTCCTGTTGATCGGGAGGAGTGTGGCGTACCGCAAAACGGGGAAACGGACCTCCTACGGTCGAAACGGGGGTCCTGTTGATCGGGAGAGGTGTGGCGTACCGCAAAACGGAGGAAACGGGCC
>NC_057799.1:504929521-504946040 GCF_018294505.1 Triticum aestivum
CCCAGAGGCAGCATCGATCGGCTTCAGTTAGCAGCAGTAGCGAAGGAATCGCTCGATCGGGTTTAGTTAACAGCCATCGATCGATCGCTCGGGTTCAGTAACGCGTAGCCTGCAGTGCAATCGCTCGGGTTCAGTTAGAGCCCAACGCCTCGCTCGGGTTCAGTTAGAGCCAACGCCTCGCACACACGCGCGTACGTGTACGAGAGAAACGCGCATCGCTCGGCCCCCGACCTCCCACCGTAACCGGGAACTCCCCGAAATTTTCCTCTCGCTTCTACCATGGTTTTTTCCGTCATGGATGGCCCAAAGAATGTCATGCAGCTGCGTCTCCGGCCCGCCCAGGACGAAAAGCCCATTTTCAGTCATGATTTTTTGTCATAGAAGTAGGAGCCCACCACATCTATGATGATACCGGGTTTTGTCACAATTATCGTCATAGAAGTGTCATATGTATGACAAAAAAATTTCGTTCGGCCCAAAATGTCACGGATGTGTCTTTTTTTTGTAGTGCGTGGACACACTCTCCCCCTCTCGTTGCTATGCATCTCCTAGATAGATCTTGCGTGATCGTAGGATTTTTTTTGAAATTACATGCTACCTTCCCCAACACTTTTACGCTATCCAGAAATTCTATATCATTTCCAATCAGCAATATGTCATCCACATATAATATCAGAAATGCTACACAGCTCCCACTCACTTTCTTGTAAATACAGGCTTCACCATAAGTCTGTATAAAACCATATGCTTTGATCACCTCATCAAAGCGTATATTCCAGCTCCGAGATGCTTGCACCAGTCCATAGATGGATCGCTGGAGATTGCACACCTTTTTAGCATCTTTAGGATCGACAAAACCTTCTGGTTGCATCATTTACAACTCTTCTTTTAAGAAATCCATTAAGGAATGCAGTTTTGTCGTCCATTTGCCAGATTTCATAATCATAAAATGCGGCAATTGCTAACATGATTCGAACAGACTTAAGCATCGCTACGGGTGAGAAAGTCTCATTGTAGTCAACCCCTTGAATTTGTCGAAAACCTTTTACAACAAGTCGAGCTTTGTAGACAGTGATATTACCGTCAGCGTTTGTCTTCCTCTTGAAGATCTATTTATTCTCAATGGCTTGCCGATCATCGGGCAAGTCCACCAAAGTCCACACTTTGTTCTCATACATGGATCCTATCTCAGATTTCATGGCCTCAAGCCATCTGTCAGAATCTGGGCTCATCATAGCTTCTTCATAGTTCGTAGGTTCGCCATGGTATAATAACATGACTTCCAGGATAGGATTACCGTACCACTCTAGTGCGGAACGTGCTTTGTTCGACCTACGAAGTCTAGTAGTAACTTGATCCGAAGTTTCATGATCATCATCATTAGCTTCCTCTCTAGTTGGTGTAGGCATCACGGGAACGGATTTCTCTGATGTGCTACTCTCCAATTCGAGAGAAGGTACAGTTACCTCATCAAGTTATACTTTCCTCCCACTCACTTCTTTCGAGAGAAACTCCTTCTCTAGAAAGGATCCATTCTTAGCAACAAAGATCTTGCCTTCGGATCTGTGGTAGAAGGTGTACCCAATAGTTTCCTTAGGGTATCCTATGAAGACGCACTTCTCCGATTTGGGTTCGAGCTTATCCGGCTGAAGCCTTTTGATATAAGTGTCGCAACCCCAAAATTTAAGAATTGACAGCTTAGGTTTCTTGCCAAAACCATAGTTCATACTGTGTCGTCTCAATGGATTTAGATGGTGCCCTGTTTAACGTGAATGCGGCCGTCTCTAATGCATAACCCCAAAACGATAGTGGTAAATCGGTAAGAGACATCATAGAATGCACCATATCCAATAAAGTACGGTTACGACGTTCGAACACACCAGTACGCTGTGGTGTTCCAGGTGGCGTGAGTTGTGAAACAATTCCACATTGTTTTTAATGAAGGCCAAACTCGTAACTCAAATATTCGATTGTGTGATCAGATCATAGAAACTTTATTTTCTTGTTATGATGATACTTCACTCTGAAATTCTTTGAAATTTTCAAATGTTTCAGACTTGTGTTTCATCAAGTAGATATACCCATACCTACTCAAATCATCTGTGAAGGATAGAAAATCTTGATACCCACCGCGTGCTTCAACACTCATTGGACCACATACATCGGTATGTATTATTTCCAATAAGTCATTAGCTTGCTCCATTGTTCCGAAGAATGGAGTTTTAGTCATCTTGCCCATGAGGCATGGTTCGCAAGTATCAAATGATTCATAATCAAGTGATTCCGAAAGTCCATCCGTATGGAGTTTCTTCATGCGTTTTACACCAATATGACCTGAACGGCAGTGCCACGAGTATGTTGCACTATCATTATTAAATTTGCATCTTTTGGCATCAATATTATGAATATGTGTATCACTACGATCGAGATTCAATAAACCATTCACATTGGGTGTATGACCATAGAAGGTTTTATTCATTTAAACAGAACAACAATTATTCTCTGACTTAAATGAATAATTGTATTGCAATAAACATGATCTAATCATATTCATGCTCAACGCAAACACCAAATAACATTTATTTAGGTTCACCACTAATCCCGAAGGTAGAGAGAGTGTGTGATGGTGATCGTATCAACCTTGGAATCACTTCCAACACACATCGTCACCTCACCCTTAACTAGTCTTTGTTTATTCTGCAACTCCTGTTTCGAGTTACTAATCTTAGCAACTGAACCGGTATCAAATACCTAGGGGTTACTACGAACACTAGTAAAGTACACATCAATAACATGTATATCATATATACCTCTATTCACTTTGCCATCCTTCTTATTCGCCAAGTATTTGGGGTAGTTCCGCTTCTAGTGACCATTCCCTTTGCAGTAGAAGCGCTCAGTTTCAGGCTTAGGTCCAGGTTTGGGCTTCTTCACGGGAGTGGCAACTTGCTTGCCATTTTTAATGAAGTTTCCTTATTTCCCTTTGCCCTTTTTCTTGAAACTAGTGGTCTTGTTAACCATCAAAACTTGATGCTCTTTCTTGATTTCTACCTTCGTCGATTTCAGCATCGAGGAGATCTCGGGAATCGTTTTCGTCATCCCTTGCATATTATAGTTCATCACGAAGTTCTAGTAGCTTGGTGATAGTGACTAGAGAATTCTGTCAATCACTATATCTTATCTGGAAGATTCACTCCCACTTGATTCAAGCGATTGTAGTACCCAGACATTCTGAGCACATGCTCACTGGCTGAGCTATTCTCCTCCATCTTGTAGGCAAAGTACTTGTCAGAGGTCTCATACCTCCCGACACGGGCATGAGTCTGAAATACCAATTTCATCTCTTGGAACATCTTATATGTTCCGTGGCATTGAAAACATTTTTGAAGTCCCGGTTCTAAGTCGTAAAGCATGGCGCACTAAACTATTAAGTAGTCATCATATCGAGCTTGCCAAACCTTCATAACATCTACATCTGCTCCTGCAATAGGTCTGTCACCTAGCGGTGCATCAAGGACATAATTCTTCTGTGCAGCAATGAGGATACTCGTCAGATCAGGACCCATTCCGCATCATTGCTACTATCATCTTTCAACTTAGTTTTCTCTAAGAACATATCAAAAATAGGGGAGCAATATCACGAGCTATTGATCTACAACATAGATATGCAATAACTACTAAGACTAAGTTCATGATAAATTGAAGTTCAATTAATCAAATTACTAATGAACTCCCACTTAAATTAACATCCCTCAAGTTATTTAAGTGATACATGATCCAAACCAACTAACCCATGTCTGATCATCACGTGAGATGGGATAGTCATCAATGGTGAACATCTCTATGTTGATCATATCTACTATATGACTCACGTTCGACCTTTTGGTCTCCAGTGGTCCGAGGCCATGTCTGTACATGCTAGGCTCATCAAGTTTAACCCAAGTATTCTGCATGTGCTAAAGTGTCTTACATCCGTTGTATGTGAACGTAGAGTCTATCACACCTGATCATCACTTGGTGTCTCAAAATGATGAACTGTAGCAACGGTGCATACTCAGGGAGAACACTTTTACCTTGAAATTTAGTTAAGGGATCATCTTATAATGCTACCGTCGTTCTAAGCAAAATAAGATGCATATAAGATAAACAATACATGCAATCAAAATATGTGACATGATATGGCCATCATCACCTTGTGCTTTTGATCTCCATCTCCAAAGCATCGTCATGATCTCCATCATCACCGGCTCGACAACTTGATCTCCATTGTTGCATCGTGGTCGTCTCACCAACTATTGCTTCTAGGACTATTGCTACCGCTTAGTGATAAAGTAAAGCAATTACATGGCGTTTGCATTTCATACAATAAAGAGACAACCATAAGGCTCCTGCCAGTTCCCTGATATCTTACAAAACATGATTATTTCATACAACAACATATATCACATAGTGTCTTGACCATATCACATCACAACGTGCCCTGCAAAAAACAAGTTAGACGTCCTCTACTTTGTTGTTGCAAGTTTTACGTGGCTGCTACGGGCATCTAGCAAAAACCGTTCTTACCTACGGCAAAAACCACATCGGTGATTTATTGTAACATCCCAAATTTTCAATTTGGAATGTTATACATTAGATCATCATTGCATATCATATTTTTATTGCATTTTGGCTTGATCCTAGAAATCCTACGCAACTCAAGGACCCACGGAGAGAGTTGGGGATTTCGTTATTTTCATATTTGAGTTTTCTCAAATTTTGAAAAGAGGATCATTTGATTTTAATTATTTCTTTTTGAATATTTCTTTTAAGAAAATAAAAGAGAGGGGATAAAATGACTTCCTCAAAATAAAGAAATATTGGAGATTTAAAATTAAAATCAAATAAGAATTTTATTCGGAGTTTTATCGCTATTTTATTTGAATTAGGAAAAATATGCGTTTTTCAAAATTGCATTAGAGTCCCAAATAAATGTTCACCTTGTCCGGTAGATTTTTAGAGGACGGGAAAATTTCATTTCAGGATTTTTGGAGTCCGTTTAGTATTTATTTTCTTTGTTTTTCTGCACGGAATAATTTATATAAAAAAAGAGGAAACCGACTTCGGGCCGTACCCGAGCCGGACTCCGCCCGGGGGGGCTTTATAAGCCACGCCGGCCGAGCCCCGAAGCCCATCAGCCCGCGCCCCGCTGCCAAACCCTAGCAGCCCCACCGCGCCGCCGGAGCCGCCAACCGCCGCTGCGCCGCCGCACCGGAGCCGCACCGCCGCCGCCGCCGTCTCGCCCGACCCGCCGGAGGTAGCCGCCGCCATCCTCGGTTCTCGCGAGAAAACCGATCGGTTTTTTTCCGAAACCCTAGATTTGTTTTTTTTCAGATCTGGTTTGGTTTTTCGGTTTAGTTATTTAGCGGCCGTTCATCCGTACGTTTGTTTTAATGAACGTTTTTCGCCCGTTAGCCGTAGATAACGAACGTTCGTTCGTTAGCCTGTTCGTCAGTTTTTCTTTTTCTCGGATTTTTCGCGATTATTTTCGATCGCGATTTCTAATCTGATTTTCGTTCTAGTATAACTTTTCGCTCGTTTATCGGAATCAGGCGATTAAAGCGCCTAGATTTTCATCTCGAAGCCCTCTTTCTGTTTAACCAACTTAAACAAGATTTTGCTACTGTAAAATTTGACTTTAGTCCAGATTAGTAATCGGATCTTGTTTCTTTCGCAGTTTGAGTTTCGTTGCTTCGTTTGATTTGATTCTTTTTGCAAACCGGAGTTCTTAAGTTGAACTTTCTGGTTAGATTTCTTATTTGAGTTTTACCCATGCATCTTGCTTGATTGCTTAATGTATGTTGGTTTTTTTGCGATAGAGTACCCGGAGTGCGAAGCGTGTTACTACGAGTCTCTAGGTTTCGCGGATCATCAGCAAGGCAAGTAACACTTTGATCATACCTTTTACTACCCAGTTTTATTGCATTAGATCAATCCTCAAACAATTGCATGGTTAGGATCTGATTAAATTGTGGGTTTGGGAAGTAGATGAGGTAGTACCTATTCACCTGTTTATTATCAAACCTTTGGGAGTTACTTCTACGTTGCTTATACTGCTATGCTATGCTCGTAAACGTGGATTGGGTTTGAGTGTATTCATAACAGATGTGAGTTTGTTAATTAATGGTTCAACTTAAGGTGGCAACTTAAATACACATCTGGGTGGATTGGTTGTGGGCACCTGGAGAATCCAGTGTTGTCCTAGGATATCCCGGAGGACCCGTGTGATCATCCTACGGCTCGCCACCCAGGCTCAAAGGGATCATAAGATTATTCATGCTAGAAACTTCTGTGTGCAGCCACAAGCCAGTATGGGCTCTGGCATAGTTGAGTAAGTTGCGTGAAGCTTTTGAAGAGGTAGACTAGCAGATGTAGTGGGTTGTAGGTGATACTGTCTACCCAGAGTAGAGAGTTAATGCTTCAGAAAGGCTGTGTCTCGAATCTCCGACCATGGATGTATTCGAGTCTTGTGGGGAAAAGTGCGCAAACCTCTGCAGAGTGTACAAACTAATCATGATTAGCCGTGTCCCCGGTTATGGACATCTTGAGTATCTAGATCTTGGATTATCATGTGGATCTCATCACTCTTAATATAAATTTTGATTGGGTTTAATGATGATTTTTAATTGGGATTGAGTCGGAGGAACCTTCTCAATGTTTAACAACTACCATGATAGTTAAATAAAATTTATTCCTTTGTTGTAGGGAAAAATTGGCTTTTCGCAAAACATATTAACCATACAGCCTTCGCCAGCCATATATGCATGTAGTGATAGCATTATTTCTGTTTCATTACTCTCTTGTGTTACATTGCCAGCATATTCCATGTGCTGACCCGTTTCGGGCTGCAACGTATCATGTTGCAGACTTTTCAGACGACGAGTAAGGTGCCTTAGGTCGTGGTCTTTCACTCAGTGATGTCGTTGGAGTTGATGGACTCGCTTTATCTTCCAAGCCTTCCGTTGTTATTGTTTTAGATGGCCTTAAGCCATATTTATTGTAATAAGTTCTCTTTTGAGACATTCGATGTAATAAGTGTGTGATTGCTACTCTGTTATAAATCCTCAAGTACTATGCGTGTCAGCATTACCGATCCAGGGATGACACTGAAGTACAGAGATCAGACTGTTTGAGGTCTGGTCGCTACATTTATCAACTTTGCTGTTTTAACCTTCTTCAAGGACCGGTCGCAGTCAAATTCGATTCTACTAAAGTAGGAGAAACAGACACCCGCCAGCCACCTTTATGGAAAACAAGTTGCATGTCTGATGGTGGAACCGGTCTCATGTCCGTGGACATGTAAAGTTGGTTCGGGCCACTTCATCCCACAATACCGCCGAATCAAAATAAGACGTTGGTGGTAAGCAGTATGACTATCACCGCCCACAACTCTTTGTGTTCTACTCATGCATATAATCTACGCATAGACCTGGCTCAGATCCATTGTTGGGAAAGGTTGCATGGAAAACAATACACGCACGCATCTATCAAGGAGATGCATAGCAACAAGAGGGGGAGAGTGTGTCTACGTACCCTCGTAGACCGTAAGCGGAAGCGTTTTACAACGCGATTGATGTAGTCAAACTTTCTTCGCGCTCCAACCGATCTAGTACCAAACGCACGGCACCTCTGCATTCTGCACACATTCTGCTCGGTGACGTCCTCAGCCATTTTGAGCCAGCAAGATGGCGAGGTAGCAGATGAGTTCCAGCAGCACGACGGCGTGGTGATGGTGATGGTGAAGTTATCTCCGCAGGGCTTCACCTAAGCACTATGAAAATATGACCGGGGGTGTAAACGGTGGAGGGGGACGCCGCACACAGCTAGGAAATTGTATGCTGTGTCGTAGGTGGCCCCCTCCCACATATATATAGGTGGGAGGGAAGGAGTCCCTCCCAAGCTGCCCCCTCCCCTGCCATATATAACCGAGGGGGGAGGAAAGAGGGGGGAGAGGGAAGGAAGGGGGAGTCCTACTCCACACTTTCCTTTCCCTTCCCCTCTTTCCTTCTCCTCCTAGGTTGGCCTACTATGGGGGCACACCAGCCCCTTGTGGCTGGTGCGTTCCCTCTCTTGGCCCATAAGGCCCATATCTTTTATCGGCGGTGCCCGGAACTCCTTCCGGTGACCCGATAAGTACCCGGTACCCCCCGAAACACTTCCGGTGTCCGAATACCATCGTCCTATATATCAATCCTTACCTCTCGACCATTTCGAGACTCCTCGTCATGTTCGTGATCTCATCCGGGACTCCGAACAACATTCGGTCACCAAATCACATAGTTCACATAATATTATATCGTCAACGAACGTTAAGCGTGCGGACCCTACGGGTTCGAGAACTATGTAGACATGACCGATACACCTCTCTGATCAATAACCAATAGCGGAACCTGGATCCCATATCAGCTCCTACATATTCTACGAAGATCTTTATCGGTCGAACCATTATGACAACATACGTAATTCCCTTTGTCCATCGATGTTACTTTCCCGAGATTCGATCGTCGGTATCTTTATACCTAGTTCAATCTCGTTACCGGCAAGTCTCTTTACTCGTCCCGTAATACATCACCTCGCTACCAACTCCTTAGTCATTTGCTTGCAAGCTTATGATGTGTATTACCGAGAGGGCCCAGAGATACCTCTCTGATACTCGGAATGAGAAATCCTAATCTCGATCTATGCCAACTCAACAAACACCTTCAGAGATACCTGTAGAGCATCTTTATAATCACCCAGTTACATCGTAACATTTGATAGCACACAAGGTATTCCTCCCGTATCCGGGAGTTGCATAATCTCATAGTCGAAGGAATATGTATTTGACATGAAGAAAGCAATAGCAATAAAATTGAATGATCATTATGCTAAGCTAACGGGTGGGTCTTGTCCATCACATCATTCTCCTAATGATGTCATCCCGTCATCAAATGACAACACATGTACATGGTTAGGAAACCTTAACCATCTTTAATCAACGAGCTAGTCTAGTAGAGGCTTACTATAGGGACATGGTATTAGTTTTATGTATTCACACATGTATTTAAGTTTCCGATCAATACAATTCTAGCATGAATAATAAACCTTTATCATGAATAAGGAAATATAAAATAACAACTTTATTATTGCCTCTAGGGCATATTTCCTTCACCTTCATCATGTGGGAGTGCAAGGTAATGTCATGGACGAATTAAGCCTTTGAAGCACCAAAAGATGGCCAAATGTTCCTGAAGATTCTGTCATTCCTGGTAATCCAGATATTCCATGTTGGAAGATAGACCACCTCAAAGAAAAAGGTTTTTGAAAACTTCTTTTAGCAGCCAGGATGGAGTCTCTGGCAGATAACCTACATACCATTGGATCTGTAAATAATCCCAAACTCTGGTACTGAAAGTGCATTTGAAGAAGAGATGATCTCTGTCTTCTTTCAACTGGGCTACACTTAGTGGACATACAGATAATTTGTTAAAATTGCTTTATGTGCTTACTTAAATTCTTTGAGCCATGGAATTGCTCTAGTGCTTCACTTATATCTTTTTGAGCACGGTGGTGCTTTAATTTTTTAAGAAATAGTCTCATGCTTCACATAGATTAATTTGAGAGTTACTAAATTTTGAAGAAATATTCTCTCATGCTTCACTTATATTATTTTGAGAGATGGTGAAAAAAATTATGCTCATGTTCTTCACTTAAATTTGTTGAGAGCTTGTTATAAGCAATGGCAATATATCAATTAGTCCCAAAGTGATAGATATTCAAGGGGGATATAATAAAAACTTTCATAAAGATCATTGGATAAAATAAACTTGATTCTTTGTAATAGTTTTGAGATACGATGATAGCAATATGTGAGTCATGTTGATGAGTAATTATGCTTCAGTAAGAATATTGATGTTAAGGTTTGTGATTCCCTATGCAAGCAAGAAAGTCAATAGTTATGCAATGAAATTACATCCTACTTGTGGTGCATTATTCGGTGTTAGTTATGCTTAATGCTCGTTTATGAGAATTTTTGTTTCTTGGTTGGTTGCTTCTCAATCTTTTTGCTAGCCTCCACTTGTACGTACTAAGTAGAAATAATACTTGTGCATCCAAAATCCTTAAACCAAGTTTTGCCATATGAGTCCACCATACCTACCTATATGCGGTATTTTCGTGCTGTTCCAAGTCAAACTTTATGCGCCAACTCTAATTTTCAAAATTATTTTCCTTTTTGTGTGCCCGTACCGCTCATGAAGCGGTAGGGTGTGGCCAATATTTTTTCATGCTAGATGTGTTATTCTCAAGATGAGTGTTTATTCACTTGTCATTGCACGAGAGTGTGGCGGTATTAGGGATGCCCAATCCTGAAATGAAAAATAAATTTACTTTATGTTGTCAAATAATAAATTCCTTGGAAAGTGTTGGTATGGAAGGCACCTGTGGATACGGCTAGCCATGGATTTTGAAAGAATGGTGGAAAGGAATAAACTTTATTTTATGTTTGGGAACCGCCTATGATATATCTAGCATGGAAAGTATTGAGAACTTCTCGGTCGTTTTCGTTGACGGGAAAAGCATGCCTCTCAAAATATATTTTATCTCTCAATTTAAGCTTTGAGCTATGGAACCTCTACAAATCTCCACTTCCCTCTGCGAAGGGCCCATCTATCTACTTTATGCAATATTTATTTTTATTTGAAACTCAATATTCTCTTATAAAGCACCAACTAGCGAGCACTATGATCATACTTGTGCATTGGATGTAGCTAATATTCAAGTGTCTCATGAATGGATCAATGACTGAGCGTGATGGGCTAGGGATAACTTGTTTAGTGTTGATATTTTGAAAGACATGGTTGCTTGTAGATATGCTTGAGTATTGAAGTCTTCATGTTAAATATAGACTATTACTTTGAATCATCTAAAAGTCCAAATGTCCATGCTACAAAAGAAAAGAATATGTGATGAACATGTTAGGCAGCATTCCACATCAAAAATTCTGTTTTTATCATTTACCTACTCGAGGACGAGCAGGAATTAAGCATGGGGATGCTGATACATCTCCAACGTATCTATAATTTTTTATTGCTCCATGTTGTTATATTATCATTCTTGGATGTTTTACAATCATTTTGTAGCAACTTTATATCATTTTTTGGGACTAACCTATTGCCATAGTGCCCAGTGCGAGTTGTTGTATTTTGCTTGTAATTTACTTCACAGAATATCAGTACCAAACGAACTCCAAATGCCATGCAACTTTTTGGAGATTTTTTTGGACCAGAAGACAACTTGGGAGCCAAGGAAGCACCTAGGGGAGGCCCGTGAGGCCCACCACCCACCAGGGCACGCCAGAGGCCCCTGGCGCACCCTGATGGTTGGTAGGGCCCACAGAGACCTTCTCCACCGCCTCTCAGCTCTATAAATACTCAGATATTCCAAAAACCCTAGGGGAGTCGATGAAAAACAATTCCAGCCGTCGCAAGTTCCAGAAGCACGAGATCCAATCTAGAGCCCTATTTCGGCACCTTGCCGGAGGGGAATGCGATCACGGAGGGGTTCATCATCCTCATTGGTGCTCCTCCGATGATGCGTGTGTGGGGAACGTAGTAATTCAAAAAAATTCCTACGATCACGCAAGATCTATCTAGGAGATGCATAGCAACGAGACGGGAGAGTGTGTCCACGTACCCTCGTAGACTGAAAGTGGAAGCATTTAGTAACGCGGTGATGTAGTCGAACGTCTTCACGATCCAACCGATCCAAATACGGAACGCACGGCACCTCCGTGTTTTGCACACGTTCAGCACGATGACGTCCCACGAGCTCTTGATCCAGTTGAGGACGAGGGAGAGTTTTGTCGGCACGACAGCGTGGTGACGGTGATGATGAAGTTATCAGCACAGGGCTTCGCCTAAGCACTACGACGATATGACCGAGGTGTGTAAGTGTGGAGGGGGAACCACACACGGCTAAGAGATTGTATGTTGTGCTTTGGGGTGCCCCCCGGCCATGTATATAAAGGAGGGAGAGGAGGAGGCCGGCGGCCAGGAGGGGTGCACCATAGGGGGAGTCCAACTAGGATTCCCAATCCTACTTGGAGTCCCCTTCCTTTTCCAAGAGGGGGGAGAGGGAAGGAGTAGGAGAGGGAGAAGGAAAGAGGGGGCACCGCCCCCTCCCTAGTCCAATTCGTACCTACCATTGGGGGGGAGGCCACCCTTGCGGCCCTCCTCTCCTTTCCACTAAGGCCCATGAAGGCCCAATACTTCCCCCGGCGAATTCCCGTAACTCTCCGGTACTGTGAAAAATACCTGAATCACTCAGAACCTTTCCAATGTCCGAATATAGCCTTCCAATATATCAATCTTTACCTCTCGATCATTTCAAGACTCCTCGTCATGTCCGTGATCTCATCCGGGACTCCAAACAACATTCGGTCATCAAATCACATAACCCATACAATATAAAATCGTCATCGAACGTTAAGCGTGCGGACCCTATGGGTTCGAGAACTATGTAGACATGACCGAGACACATCTCCGGTCAATAACCAATAGCGGAACCTGGATGCTCATATTGGCTCCTACATATTCGATGAAGATCTTTATCGGTCAAACCACATAACAACATATGTCATTACCATTGTCATCGGTATGTTACTTGCCCGAGATTCGATCGTCGGTATCATCATACCAAGTTCAATCTCATTATCGGCAAGTCTCTTTACTCGTTCCGTAATGCATCATCCCGCAACTAACTCATTAGTCACATTGCTTGCAAGGCTTATAGTGATGTGCATTACCGAGAGGGCCTAGAGATACCTCTCCGATACACGGAGTGACAAATCCTAATCTCGATCTATGCCAACCCAACAAACACCTTCGGAGACACCTGTGGAGCATCTTTATAGTCACCCAGTTTGTGAAGTTTGATAGCACACAAGGTGTTCCTCTGGTATTCAGGAGTTGCATAATCTCATAGTCAGATGAACATGTATAAGTCATGAAGAAAGCAATAGCAATAAAACTAAACGATCATAATGCTAAGCTAACGGATGGGTCTTTTCCATCACATCATTCTCTAATGATGTGATCTCGTTCATCAAATGACAACACATGTCTATGGTCAGGAAACTTAACCATCTTTGATTAACGAGCTAGTCTAGTAGAGGCATACTAGGGACACTCTATTTTGTCTATGTATTCACACATGTACCAAGTTTTCGGTTAATACAATTCTAGCATGAATAATAAACATTTATCATGATATAAGGAAATATAAATAACAACTTTATTATTGCCTCTAGGGCATCTTTCCTTCAGTCTCCCACTTGCACTAGAGTCAATAATCTAGATTACATAGAAATGATTCTAAGACCCATAGAGTCTTGGTGCTGATCATGTTTTGCTCGTGGAACAGGCTTAGTCAACGGGTCTGAAACATTCAGACCCGTATATATTTTGCAAATCTCTATGTCTCTCTCCTTGACTAGATCGCGGATGGAATTGAAGCGTCTCTTGATGTGTTTGGTTCTCTTGTGAAATCTGGATTCCTTCGCCAAGGCAATTGCTCCAGTATTGTCACAATAGATTTTCATTGGACACTATGCACTAGGTATTACACCTAGATCGGATATGAACTCCTTCATCCAGACTCCTTCATTTGCTGCTTCTGGAGCAGCTATATACTCCGCTTCACACGTAGATCCCGCCACGACGCTCTGCTTGGAACTGCACCAATTGACAGCTCCACCATTCAATATAAATACGTATCCGGTTTGCGACTTAGAGTCATCTGGATCAGTGTCAAAGCTTGCATCGACGTAACCATTTACGACGAGCTCTTTGTCACCTCCATAAATGAGAAACATAACCTTAGTCCTTTTTAGGTATTTCAGGATGTTCTTGACCGTTGTCCAGTGATCCACTCCTGGATTACTTTGGTACCTCCCTACTATACTTATAGCAAGGCACACATCAGGTCTGGTACACAGCATTGCATACATGATAGAACCTATGGCTGAAGCATAGGGAATGACTTTCATTTTCTCTCTATCTTCTGCAGTGGTCGGGCATTGAGTCTCACTCAACTTCACACCTTGTAACACAGGCAAGAACCCTTTCTTTGAGTGGTCCATTTTGAACTTCTTCAAAATTTTATCAAGGTACGTGCTTTGTGAAAGTCCAATTAAGCATGTTGATCTACTTCTATAGATCTTGATGCCCAATATATAAGCAGCTTCACCGAGGTCTTTCATTGAGAAATTCTTATTCAAGTATCCTTTTATGCTATCCAGAAATTCTGTATCATTTCCAATCAACAATATGTCATCCACATATAATATTAGAAAATCTACAGAGTTCCCACTCACTTTCTTTTAAATACATGCTTCTCCAAAATTCTGTATAAATCCATATGCTTTGATCACACTATCAAAGCGTATATTCCAACTCCGAGAGGCTTGCACCAGTCCATAAATGGATCGCTAGAGCTTGCACACTTTGTTAGCACCTTTAGGATCGACAAAACCTTCTGGTTGCATCATATACAACTCTTCTTTAAGATATCCATTAAGGAATGCAGTTTTGACATCCATTTGCCAAACTTCATAATCATAAAATGCGGCAATTGCTAACATGATTCGGACAGACTTAAGCATCGCTACGGGTGAGAAGGTCTCATTGTAGTCAAGTACTTGAACTTGTCGAAAACCTTTCGCAACAAGTCGAGCTTTGTAGACAGTAATATTACCGTCAGCGTCAGTCTTCTTCTTGAAGATCCATTTATTCTTGATGGCTTGCCGATCATTGGGCAAGTCAACCAAAGTCCACACTTTGTTCTCATACATGGATCCCATCTCAGATTTAATGGTCTCAAGCCATTTCGCGGAATCTGGGCTCATCATCGCTTCCTCATAGTTCGTAGGTTCGTCATGGTCCATTAACATGATGTCCAGAACAGGATTACCGTACTACTCTGGTGCAGAATGTACTCTGGTTGACCTACGAGGTTTGGTAGTAACTTGATCTGAAGTTTCATAATCATCATCATTAACTTCCTCACTAATTGGTGTAGGAATCACTAAAACTGATTTCTTTGATGAACTAATTTCCAATTCGGGAGAAGGTACAATTACCTCATCAAGTTCTACTTTCCTCCCACTCACTTCTTTTGAGAGAAACTCCTTCTCTAGAAAGGATCCATTCTTAGCAACGAATATCTTGCCTTTGGATCTGTGATAGAAGGTGTACCCAACCGTCTCCTTTGGGTATCCTATGAAGACACATTTCTCCGATTTGGGTTCGAGCTTATCAGGTTGAGGCTTTTTCACATAAGCATCGCAGACCCAAACTTTAAGAAATGACAGCTTAGGTTTCTTGCCAAACCACGGTTCATATGGTGTCGTCTCAACGGATTTAGATGGTGCCCTATTTAACGTGAATGCAGCCGTCTCTAAATCATAACCCCAAAACGATAGCGGTAAATCGGTAAGAGACATCATAGATCACACCATATCTAATAAAGTACGGTTACGACGTTCGGACACACCATTACGCTGTGGTGTTCCAGGTGGCGTGAGTTGCGAAACTATCCCACATTGTTTCAAATGAAGACCAAACTCATAACTGAAATATCCTCCTCCATGATCAGATCGTAGAAACTTTATTTTCTTGTTACGATGATTTTCCACTTCACTCTGAAATTCTTTGAACTTTTCAAATGTTTCAGACTTATGTTTCATTAAGTAGATATACCCATATCTGCTCAAATCATCTGTGAAGGTCAGAAAATAACGATACCCGCCGCAAGCCTCAATACTCATGGGACCGCATACATCAGTATGTATTATTTCCAACAAGTCAGTTGCTCGCTGTAACATCCCAAATTTTCAATTTGGAATGTTATACATAGATCATCATTGCATAGCATATTTTATTTCATTTTGGCAAATCCTCGATAAATCCTAAGCAACTCAAGGACCCTCGGAGAGAGTTGGGGATTTTCCCGATTTACCATATTTGATTTTCATCAAATAATAAAACGAGGATTTTGGTTTTAATTATTTTCTCTCCGGAAAAATATTTCACATTAAAATAAATGAGAGGAGAAAATATGACTTCTCCAAAACAATTGAAATATTGGAGAAAAAATATTAAAATCATATATTTGATTTTATTCGGATTTTATTTGCAATTTTAATTGCATTAAAAAATTGCACGTTTTCAAAACTGCATTTTTGTGTCAAAAAAATGTTCACCTTGTTCTAATTATTTTAATCAGACGGGGAAAATTTGTTTTATCATTTTGGGATTTTTATTTTATTTGTGATTTTTTTTAAATTCGGCGAAATATTTAAAAAAAAACACCGCGCCCGACCAGGCCGAGGCCCAGCCGAGCCGGCCGGCCCACCCCGCCGTCTCCCTCGCGCGCACGGCCGTCGCCGCCGCCTTGCCCCCTCCTCCAAGGCAGCCCCCCCTCTTATATACCCCGCCGCCCC
>NC_057799.1:504946502-504981159 GCF_018294505.1 Triticum aestivum
CCGGAGCCCCGCCCGAGCCCCGCCGCCCTCGCCGAGCCCCGCCCGAGCCCGTCCCAACGAGGTAGCCGCGCCGCCGCCGCTTTTGCCGGTTTTCCAAAATAAAAAAAACCGTTCGTTTTTTTCTAAACCCTAGTTTTCATTTTTTTCAGATCGGTTTTTTTTGGTTTTATTATTTAGTGAACGTTCACCGACCCGTTCGTTTTAACGAACGTGTTCGTCGGATTTTCGCTGTTAACGAACGTCCGTTCTTTACCCGTTCGTCAGTTTTCTTTTTCGTAGGATTTTCCGGGATTATTCCAAATCGCGATTTCCGATAAGTACTTCGTTTTCGTTTAACTTTTCGCTCATTTATCGGAATCAGGCGATTCAAGCGCCTAGAGTTTCGTCTCAAAATTCTCTTTCCGTTTAACCTACTCAAACAAGTTTTGCTACTGTAAAATTTGACCTAGATCCAGATTAGTAAACGAAGCTTGTTTCTTTCGCCGTTTGATTTTCGTTGCTTCGTTCGGTTTGATTCTTTTTGCAAACCGGATTTCTTAAGTTGAACTTTCTGGTTGGATCTTTTATTCGAGTTTTACCTGTGCATTAGATGAGTACTTGTTGTTTGCTTGTTTGTTTGCGATAGAGTACCCGGAGTGCGCCGCTTGTTACTTTGAATCTCTAGGTTACACGGATCATCAGCAAGGCAAGTAACACTTTGATCATACCCTTCCATACCCAGTTTTTATTGCATTAGATCAATCCCCAAACATTGCATGATTAGGATCTAATTAAATTGTGGGTATTGGGAAGTAGTTGAGGTAGTACCTATTACCTGTTGTATTATCAAACCCTTGGGAGTTACTTCTACGTTGCTATTATATTGCTATGCTATGCTATGCTCGTAGACGTGGATTGGGTTTGAGTGTATTCATGATAGATGTGAGATTGTTAACTAATGGTTTACTTAAGGTGGCAACTAAAACTCACATCTGGGTGGATTGAGGTACCTGGGTATTCCAGGATTGCCTATTTTTCTTTTGGACCGCCACCCAGGTTCAAAGGGATCATGAGATTATTCATGCTAGAAACTTCCGTGTGCAGCCGCAAGCTATTATGGGCTCTAGCATAGTTGATTAAGTTGTGTGAACTCTTACAGTGGTAGACTAGCAGATGTAGGGGATGTAGGTGGTACGGTCTATCACATCGTAAGGTGCAAACACTTCTGAAAGACTGTGTCTCGGTCATTCGTTTCTCAAACATCATGTAGTGCGAGAACCAAGCGGAGGCGATCGAGTCTTGTGGGGAAAAGTGCACAAACCTCTGCAGAGTGTACAAACTAATCATGGTTAGCCGTGTCCCCGGTTATGGACAACTTGAGTATCTAGTACCTGGATTATCATGTGAATCTCATCACCATGTTACTTTAATTAATTTTGTTGGGTTAATGATGACACTTAATTGGGATTGAGTTGGGGTTACCTTCTCAATGTTTAACAACCACCATGATAGTTAAATAAAATTTATTCCTTTGCAGTAGGGAAAAATTGGCCTTTCGCAAAACTGTACCATAGAGCTTTCCACCAGCCATATATGCATGTAGTATAGCATTGTTATGTTCATTATTCTCTATGTGTTATATTGCCAGCATATTCCATGTGCTGACCCGTTTTCGGGCTGCAACGTTTCATGTTGCAGACTTTTCAGACGACGAGTAAGGTGCCTTAGGTCGTGGTCTTATACTCAGTGATGCCGTTGGAGTTGATGGACTCACTTATCTTCCAAGCCTTCCGCTGTTATCGTATTAGATGGCCTTAAGCCATCTTTATCATACTTATTCTCTTTTGAGATATTCGATGTAATAAGTGTGTGATTGCTACTCTGTTATAAATCCTCCATTTGTACTGTGCGTGTCAGCATTACTGATCCAGGGATGACACTGGTGCACAGCAGCACAGACTGTTTGAGGTCTGGTCGCCACAAAGGTGGTATCAGAGCACACGCTGACTGTAGGACACGACCACTAAGCTTAAGCCCTAGAACACTTCTCTCTTCTCATTTCTGACCCCTCTCCACTTTCTACTCTTTTAGGAATGGCGGATGCAAGGAGCAAGTTCATGCAACTAGATGAAGACACGCCTTTTGGACGACACTTGAAGGAAGTCACTAAGTACTTGAACATAGGAATACCAAGCATCACTGGAACCTACAACGCCACATTACCCGAAGAGGAGAGCTGGAAGATTCAAGTTCAAGTTCCAGGAAGGACGTTTGTGCCAGTTACTGAACCCATAAGATTGGTTTTTGAAGCACCAACCTGGAGTTTAGGGAAGAGCATGGCAGCCCACATCGCTATGGGACGCATTGGAGAAGTCTACCACCGGGAGCTTAAGGATACTATTTATCAGATTTGTGGACGCCGAGACGAGCAATGGGAGATGATCAGAACCAAGAAGGATGGATCAATAGCAGCTTTCATCCAGGAGCAAAACCAACACATTCGTCGCCAGGAGAACCAGATGTGCTTAGACAAGGAAGAGCTGAAGAAGGCGTTGACGAAAATCAAGGAGCTGGAGGAAGAACTCAAGGCTACACGCGAGGATTATTTGGAGGAAATCGTCGCACTAGTAGGGAAGAATGATGACCTGGAGAAGAAGATTGGATTATTCATGGGAAATCCAGTACCAGAAGGAGAAGATGACGAATGCGCTTGCCCGGATAACTACATCATCATCGACGACACCGACTCGGACCCCAGTGAAGATGACTTTGTTGATGAAGCTGGAGCAGATATCATGGAGTCTTCAACTACCCATACGCTACTACGAGCATTAGTAAGGTACACATCAATAACATGTATACAAATATACCTTTCACTTTGCCATCCTTCTTATCCGCCAAATACTTGGGGCAGTTCCGCTTCAGTGACCAGTCTCTTTGCAGTAGAAGCACTCAGTTTCAGGCTTAGGTCCAGACTTGGGCTTCTTCCCGGGAGTAGAAACTTGCTTGCTATTCTTCTTGAAGTTCCCCTTCTTCCCTTTGCCCTTTTTCTTGAAACTTGTGATCTTGTTAACCATCAACACTTGATGCTCCTTCTTGATTTCTACCTCCACAACCTTTAGCATCGCGAAGA
Organism: Triticum aestivum; assembly: GCF_018294505.1. NCBI lineage: Eukaryota > Viridiplantae > Streptophyta > Magnoliopsida > Poales > Poaceae > Triticum > Triticum aestivum. Next base: position 504,949,615 of record NC_057799.1, read on the forward strand.
GCTCGGGAATTGTCTTTTCCATCCCTTGCATATTATAGTTCATCACGAAGCCTTTATATCTTGGTGGCTGTGATTAAAGAACTCTGTCAACGACACTATCATCAGGAAGATTAACTCCCAGCTGAGTCTAGTGGTTATGGTACCCAAACATTCTGAGTATGTGTTCACTGACAGAACTATTCTCTTCCATCTTGCAGCTATAGAACTTGTTGGAGACTTCATATCTCTAAACTCGGGCATTTGCTTGAAATATTAACTTCAACTCATGGAACATCTCATATGCTCCATGACGTTCAAAACATCTTTGAAGTCCCGATTATAAGCCGTAAAGCATGGCACACTGAACTATTGAGTAGTCATCAGCTTTGCTCTGCCAGACGTTCATAACGTTCGGAGTTGCTCCTGCAGCGGGTCTTGCACCTAGCGGTGCTTCTAGGACGTAATTCTTCTGTGCAGCAATGAGGATAATCCTCAAGTTACGGACCCAGTACGTGTAATTTCTACCATCATCTTTCAACTTAGCTTTCTCTAGCAACGCATTAAAATTCAAGGGAACGGTAGCACGGGCCATTGATCTACAACAACATAGACATGCAAAACTATCAGGTACTAAGTTCATGATAAATTAAAGTTCAATTAATCATATTACTTAAGAACCCCCACTTAGATAGACATCCCTCTAGTCATCTAAATGATCACGTGATCCATATCAACTAAACCATGTCCGATCATCACGTGAGATGGAGTAGTTTTCAATGGTGAACATCTCTATGTTGATCATATCTACTATATGATTCACATTCAACCTTTCGGTGTGAGTGTTTCGAGGCCATATCTGCATATGCTAGGCTCGTCAAGTTTAACCCGAGTATTCTGCGTGTGCAAAACTGGCTTGCACCCGTTGTATGTGAACGTAGAGCTTATCACACCTGATCATCACATGGTGTCTCGGCACGACGAACTGTAGCAACGGTGCATACTTAGGGAGAACACTTATACCTTGAAATTTAGTGAGGGATCATCTTATAATGCTACTGTCGAACTAAGCAAAATAAGATGCATAAAAGATAAACATCACATGCAATCAAAGTATGTGACATGATATGTTACATGATATGGCCATCATCATCTTGTGCCTTTGATCTCCATCTCCAAAGCACCATCATGATCTCCATCGTCACCGGCATGACACCTTGATCTCCATCATAGCATCGTTGTCGTCTCGCCAACTATTGCTTCTACGACTATCGCTACCGCTTAGTGATAAAGTAAAGCAATTACATGGCGATTGCATTTCATACAATAAAGCTACAACCATAAGGCTCCTGCCAGTTGCTGATACAACAATTTATATCTCATCACGTCTTGACCATATCACATCACAACATGCCCTGCAAAAACAAGTTAGACGTCCTCTACTTTGTTGTTGTAAGTTTTACATGGCTACTACGGGCTTCTAGCAAGAACCGTTCTTACCTATGCATCAAAACCACAACGATTTTTCATCAAGTGTGTTGTTTTAACCTTCAACAAGGACCGGCCGTAGTCAAACTCGATTCAACTAAATTTGGAGAAACAGACACCCGCTAGCCACCTGTGTGCGAAGCACATCGGTAGAACCAGTCTCATGAACGCGGTCATGTAATGTCGGTCCGGGCCGCTTCATCCAAAAATACCGCCGAATCAAAGTAAGATGTTGGTGGTAAGCAGTATGACTATTATTGCCCACAACTCATTGTGTTCTACTCGTGCATATATCATCTACGCATAGACCTAGCTCGGATGCCATTGTTGGCGAACATAGTAATTCAAAAAAATTCCTACGATCACGCAAGATCTATCTAGGAGATTCATAGCAACGAGACGTGAGAGTGTGTCCACGTACCCTCGTAGACCGAAAGCGGAAGCGTTTAGTAACGTAGTTGATGTAGTCGAACGTCTTCATGATCCAACCGATCCAAGTACCGATAGTACGGCACCTCCGTGTTCTGCACACGTTCAGCACGATGACATCCCTCGAGCTATTGATCCGGTTGAGGACGAGGGAGAGTTTCGTCGGCACGACGGCATGGCGACGGTGATGATGAAGTTATCGGTGCAGGGCTTCGCCTAAGCACTACGACGATATGACCGAGGTGTGTAACTGCGGAGGGGGGCACCGCACATGGCTAAGAGATGGTTTGTTGTGCTTTGGGGTGCCCCCTGGCCACGTATATAAAGGAGGGAGAGGAGGAGGCTGGCGGCCAGGAGGGGCGCGCCATAGGGGATTCCAACTAGGATTCCCAATCCTAGTTGGAGTCCCCTTCCTTTTCCAAGAGGGGACAGAGGGAAGGAGTAGGAGAGGGAGAAGGAAAGAGGGGGGCGTCGCCCCCTCCCTAGTCCAATTCGGACCTGCCATGGGGGGGGCCACCCTTGCGGCCCTCCTCTCCTTTCCACTAAGGCCCATGAAGGCCCAATACTTCCCCCGGCGAATTCCCGTAACTCTCCGGTACTCAGAAAATACCCGAATCACTCAGAACCTTTCCGATGTCCGAATATAGCCTTCCAATATATCGATCTTTACCTTCGACCATTTCGAGACTCCTTGTCATGTCCCCGATCTCATCCGGGACTCCGCACAATCTTCGGTCATCAAATCACATAACTCATAATACAAATCGACATCGAACATTAAGCATGTGGACCCTACGGGTTCGAGAACTATGTAGACATGACCGAAACACATCTCCGGTCAATAACCAATAGCAGAACCTGGATGCTCATATTGGCTCCTACATATTCTACGAAGATCTTTATCTGTCAAACCGCATAACAACATACGTCATTCCCTTTGTCATCGGTATGTTAATTGCCCGAGATTCGATCGTCGGTATCATCATACCTAGTTCACTCTCGTTACCGGCAAGTCTCTTTACTCGTTCCGTAATGCATCATCCCGCAACTAACTCATTAGTCACATTGCTTGCAAGGCTTATAGTGATGTGCATTACCGAGAGGGCCCAGAGATACCTCTCCGATACACGGAGTGGCAAATCCTATTCTCGATCTATGCCAACCCAACAAACACCTTCGGAGACACCTGTAGAGCATCTTTATAGTCACCCGGTTACATTGTGACGTTTGATAGCACACAAGGTGTTCCTTTGGTATTCCGGAGTTGCATAATCTCATAGTCAGATGAACATGTATAAGTCATGAAGAAAGCAATAGCAATAAAACTAAACGATCACAATGCTAAGCTAACGGATGGGTCTTGTCCATCAGATCATTCTCTAATGATGTGATCCCGTTCATCAAATGACAACACATGTCTATGGTCAGAAAACTTAACCATCTTTGATTAACGAGCTGGTCTAGTAGAGGCATAGTAGGGACACTCTGTTTTGTCTATGGATTCACACATGTACCAAGTTTCCGGTTAATACAATTCTAGCATGAATAATAAACATCTATCATGATATAAGGAAATATAAATAACAACTTTATTACTGCCTCTAGGGCATATTTCCTTCAGCATGAGTAGTTCACCACAGACCTACGGGTCCGTAGGCAGTAGCTAGATGGCTTCTTCTCTCTTTTTGATTCTCAATACAATGTTCTCCTTGATGTTCTTGGAGATCTATTTAATGTAATGACTTTTTGCCATGTGTTTGTTGGGATCCGATGAATTGCGAGTTTATGATCAGATCTATATCCACGAATATTATTTGAGTCTTCTTTGATCTCTTATATGCATGAACTTAATACACTAGGATCATGCTGGATAGAGGTCGATGTGTGGAGTAATAGTAGTAGATGCAGGCAAGAGTCTATCTACTAATCTTGGACGTGATGCCTATGTATTTGATCATTGCCTTGGATATCATCATAATTATTTTCTCTTCTATCAATTGCCCAACAGTAATTTGTGTACCCACCGTATGTTATTTTCTCGAGAGAAGCCACTAGTGAAATCTACGGCCCCGGGTCTATTTTCTATCATATTGTTTTCAGATCTATTATTCCAAAACCCAAAAATACATTGCTGCACTTTTTATTTATTTATTTTATTTTGTGTTTTCATTAGATCTATTCATCCAAACTTATACTATTTAATCTATCTTTTTACCGAGGAGGGATTGACAACCCCTCTTACGTGTTGGGTTACAAGAATTTGTTCTTTGTGTGCAGGTTCCGTTTACATAGTGTTGCTTGGTTCTCCTACTGGATTGATAACCTTGGTTTCATAACTGACGGAAATACTTGTTGTTGCTGTACTGCATCATCCCTTCCTCTTTGGGGAAATACCGACGCAGATACAAGCAATCACCTGTCCATTACTTAAATTGTTTATAATGTGATTTTTGCCATGGCAACTCTTTTAAGATGTCTTGCTATGGGTAAATCAATATCGAGTTTGCCATGGCAAACTTTAAGATGTGTTTTTAATTTGCCATCATTTGCAAAACTTAAGATGAGTCTTCTTGCCATGACCATTGTACATGGCTATTTACAAGCATTCTTCATGGCAAGTTTCTTTGTGATCACAACTTATAGGTAAATCCCATCCATGGAGGAGTAGGGCATAACAATCGCTCTGTTCTTGCGCGCTCGATCTAAGCAGGGGTTAGTAGACAATTCCCATATTTTCCGTGTTCTAGCAAAAAAAATTACACCTTGGCAAATTTTATTCGTTTGTACAGGATTTGCATATGATTTCACGAAGGTTTGCCATGTATAATGGTAAATTATTCGTTTGAAGTCTTCGTAACATGGCAATTCATGTTTGTTCATACGACAAATTCCATTATTGACACATCGCATATTCTTAACATTTTTCATTTTTCTGCAGGCTTCTTATCCATAACTTGACCATTTATTAATAGTCATGGTTACATGGTAAATCCATTACAAACTATTTCACATACATGACAATTTAGATAAAAAATACCACTACTATTTTGAATATGCATTTTTACATGGTATTTTTTACCATTTGTTTTATTTTTCACATATGAGGCAATTTTATTTCACAAAAGATGGCAACTTTGGTAAATATACCATTGCAAAATTGCACATGCATTTGCTAAGGAAATTTTTTATAATTTTTTTGTATTATTTCATATTCATGGCAAAATTATTTTATAAAGCATGTCAAATTTGTGTTTTTCACATACACGACAATTTATTTATTACACAAAAGATGGAAACTTTGGTAAACATACCATGGGAAATTTGAACATGCATTTGCCATGGCAACTTAATTCCGTGGAGCATGACATGTGTAGTTTATGGGTTATAGCAGTTTTTTTAATATATGAATACACTCATGGCAATTTTATTATACAAAGCATGAAAATTATGACTAAAATGCCATGGTAATTTTGAATATTCATATGCCATGGCATTTTGTTTTCAGAATTTTCGAAATTTTTACATACACGGAAAATTTATCATAAAGAACATGGCAATTGTAATTTACATACGATGGAAAATTTTACATTTTTAGAACATAGCAAATTTTACTATGCAGTAGGTACATTTACTTCTCTAGCCATGGCAAATTTTACTCTATTTTTGCCATGGCAAATTTAAACTATTCTTCCACGGCAAAAGTACTTTCATTCACATGGCAAATATAACTTTTTTTGCCATGGAAAATTTTACTTTGTTTTTCATGGCGCAAATACTTTTATTTACATGTCAAATTTACTATTTTTGCCGTGGCAAATTTTACTCTTCTTTTTTCATGGCAAATTTTCCATGCCATGCCATTTGCCTGGAGCATGGCAACTTAATTGCATGGAGTACACATCCGTGTATGAATACATTCATGGCAACTCTAGTTTATGGGTCATGGCATTTTATTTAATATACGAATACATTCATGGCAAAAAAAAAATATTTTGTCGACTACTCGAAACAATCTTTGGCATGGTAGTTTGTCATGGCAAATGCTGACTGCATACATAATTGCTATGCGGCAACACTGATGATTTGCCACCCATCAACATAGAGATGTACCAGACTATTTTGTTGTGTGTTACAGATTCTGGAATTTTGTGTTTTTTTAAAAGAGGGTCTTTTATGATCTTTTGTCATGACATGCCCATTTTTTGTTGCCCCGTGCATCTTGTTTTTTATCTTTTTTGGCCCAATTCTTTTTCCTTTTTCTAGGCTTTGTGGGTTTTTCATTAGCGACAGGGTTTTCTCTCGTAAAAGAAATTAGCAACAAGGTTTTCTTGATGGGTTCAGGCTGGGATGTTTTCAGATCGAACAAAATCGTTCCATCGGTTCCCCATGTGTTGCCGAACGATTCGTTTGGGCTGAGGCATCTCCATACCGAACATTCAGCACATATCGACGTCCTAAAAGTACGTAATCCCTTCGTCCGTGTTTAGTGGGCAACTCGTATTTTGAGCCAGATTTTGATATATATATATATATATATATATATATATATATATATATATATGACTAATAAAATATAAACTATATTCTACAAAAAGTATATTGCTGAACGTTTACATTTTATTAGCTAAATTGGTATGTGAAATTTTGACTAAAATTAGAAGGGCCTGATAAACCCAAATGGAGTACCGGAGAAAGCCGAATGCGCGAAGATGACTTCTCCGAGGAGGTCCCCCCACTACATGGCATACTGTACCCACAGATTAGTAAGGATGCGTTTGATTACCTCCATCGTTTTTTCCCTTTTGCATACTTGTCTTAGTTGGGCCTAGCTGAGCATATGCAGGCAGAAAACCATCATCTGCATGTTGATTGGTTGCGTGCATCCCCTCTTCCTGCATCATAGCAACGCCTCTACGCATTATGTTTGGTTGCTCGTATTGGCTGTGCTCATACTAATGCACGTTGTTTGGTTACATGCACGAGATATGATTAAGACTTAACAGCTACCCATAACACACGGTGCCATGGCGATTGCGATGAACGATGACGAGGACACTAGCAACTAGTGCGTCGTGTCGCCGTCGGACTCGGCGCCGAGGCCACCGTCCACCGACGCGGGCTCGCCCATGCGGAACACCGGCTTCTTCGGGTCGACAAGCAACCCTCCCGCCGCCATGGTGAACTGAGTCTCTGGAGCTCATCAGTGGTCGATAGATACCGAGCAGGGGAGGGGAACAACCATCAGCAGAAGAGGGTGGTGGACTGGCCACCACCGGCATGTACTACGTCGTCGCGCTCTTCTGCATGTCGGATACGCCCTGGCGTGGCTCACCTAGTCGCGCTCCTGCCCTCCGTCCCGCTCTTCTGTAGGTCCTTGAGCGCGGCGCAGAAGTGGAGGATGCTGAGTGCGTGGCTCAGGAGCAGCAGGACGACGCGGTCGCAGTCATGGTCGATGGACACGATGATGGCTGGCCGGAGCTGCTTCACGACGCGGAGGGAGGCCGGCATCGGCCCGCAAGTTTTTGTACCGATCGTTATGTGCACAACGACGGTCTCGTCAGGCGCCGCCGATAGGCCCGGGGGTGGCGAGGGGCTGAAGGGTCGAAGGCGACGGTGGTGAACTCGAACAGGATGCCCAGCTCAACGAAGAAGCGCATTGGGCTCTCCGGCGTGAGCTCAGCCTCGTCGCGCTACTGCGGGAGCTCGGCCTCGTTGTGCTGCTGTTGGCGCAGGAGCTGCTCGGGCACTCCGCCTCCATCGCTAAGGCACCTATGGCGGCGCCAAGCTGCATCTGTCCAAGGCCAGGAGCCGCTGCCCACACTGGTGGAGGATGACGCAGCGAGGAGGTCAAGAGGAACGACCAGGTGGAGGAGATTAAGGAGTGTCATTAAAACAGATCACACATATGCATAAGTAGACTCCATGAGGAAGAGCTTGATCTACTCGTCTATGATCGTCGAAACAGAAATTGTGCAACACGAAAGTCTTGTGAAACTGTAAGGTGAAGCTACTGGTCAAAGGAAATTTCAAACGGTCGACCGTGCGCGACGAATTTGACAAAAATCGTCAAAAATAGCTCCAAAGATGAACACGAAATTGAACATTTACGGTCGACGAAACTACGAACTGATCGCAAAAGTGGAACCATAACATCGATGTGCATCTTTTTCATGTAAAGCTTATCTCGAATCGAAGCACCGTTGTGTAGACTAGAAGGGCCGGGAGAAGAAGATTAAGGAGCTTATTGGAGGCAGAAGAATAAACCACATACATGATGTACGCATCCTTGCATCCCCTCGTGCATCTAGACCCACCCATGTGCGCTCGATATGGCTCTCCTCAGCCTGGCTTGCTAGAAACGGTCGGGGGCCAGGCTGAGGACTGCTTTAAGTTCCGTGCTATGCAAGAATTTGATGCAGCCCAGGTAACCAAAGGGAGCACTTTTTTTCCGCGCAGGTCTGGTTGGGTGGATGCAGGCTACCAAACGCATCCTAAACTTGTATAATTTCTTAGCTCATTTTATTTTACATCGATTTCCCTGCGGCTTGCTTATGGCACCACCATTTGCCAGAAGAAAGAAAATGAATGCATCAGCCAGCAAGACACTCCAAAGCACTTGACAATTCGCCTCTCTCAGCCAATCCAAGCAGTCGCTGTAGGCATGCGGTACTGAAGTGACAAAACAGAGCACCTACGAGACCCATCTTAATCATGCTAGCACACACTCGACAGAACCATTTTGGCGGTGAAGCGGAGCATTTGAGCCCCGCTTGTCACCGTTGGTCGGGCGCATGCCACATACGGTGCGTATCACCTTAGTACTACGAGACTAGGAGCAGTGCATCGTTCACGTTTATCATGACCAGCGACCGGTCCAGAAGCTCCCGTGGCAATAATACAAGCTGGAATGAATGAAGCACCTGGCTGGCGCATGTCATTTCGGTGGTGCAAATCCTGGGCCAACAAAAGGGTGAGGATTTAAGGTTCGAAGCATCTTGATTTGAGTTTAACCAGGACAGCACAGCAGTCGATCGGATCAATCATTCACCGGAAGGAGAGACCGCACAGCTGCTGGTGACGAGTGAGTGCAAACGTCTGGGTGCCCTCCATCCTGCTGGTTGCACTGACCGGTCACTGCGATGCATAATTCGAATCTTGAAAGCAGAATGTACCACGGCCGCGAGGCCAGCGGGAAGGTTCAGTGTAGCATGTGACGTGAGCTATGTTCCCGCACCAGATCCAAACTTGTTGTCGTTTTCCAAGCACACATAGTACACCGTAACACTTGGGAATCATGATTCGAACTGTGACGGAAGACCCTAAGAGCATCTCCACCCGCGCCCCCGACAGGCCCTCCCAGGCGTTTTTGCCGCGCCGGCGCTGAAAAAAGGCCCAGTCATGTCCCCAGAAGTCCGTTTTTCGACGGCTCGGGCTGAAACTGGTGCCGGCGGACCCAGGCCGAACCCGGCGCCCTGGGGGGCGCCTGGGGCGCCGGCACAAGCGAAAAGGGCGCGTGGGTCCGCCCTGTCGGCGAGTCAAGCGCCTCTTCCTGCCGTTTCTTCCCGCTTTTCCCCCACTTCCCTCCCATTCTCTCCATTCATCCCACCAATCTCCCTCCCGCTCGCCTCCCAGCCGGCCGCCATGCCACCGAAGAAGTACGTCATCCCCCGCGCCGTGGCAACCGCGACCGCCTCCGTCGCCCAGCCGAAGCAGAGGAAGCCGAGGGCGCCACCGTCGAAGCCATCGGGCATGACAAACGCCGATTGGAGGGCGGAAGTTCAGCGACGGGAGGCTGTCACCGCCGACCGGCGGAACAGGACGATCGCCAAGAAGGCCCGTGACAACGCGGCGCGTGCGGCTGCAGCTTCGGCGGACCAAGCCGAGGCCGAGGCAACTCGCGCGGGGATGATGAATCCACCCGGCAGCCACGCCCAGTACGCGCCCTGGGGCCAGCAAGGCGTCGGCTCTCCGTCGCCGTAGCCATGGGGATGCACGCCCTCGCCGGGCTACGCCGACGGGGACGCGCATGGTGGGTTCAACCCCAACGTCACCTTCCCCCATGGACACCCGGCCCAACGCACGCCCTTGCCTGCCTTCGCCGGCGTGCAGTACCCTCTATACAACTAGTCGCCGCCCGCCTACGCGTCCTCCCCGACGCCCCCTTTCCGCCATGGCGCGCTGCCCTTCTCGCACCTCGGCGACACCGACGAGACCGAGGCCGACATGGAGAACATCATCGCGACCGGCTCGACCGCGGCCGTCGCGTCTCCCGGGTTCGTCACCCCGGACGACACGGTGGATCTCAGCGGCGGCATGGACGGCGAGCTCGGCTACGTCTACGACGAGGAGGAGCAGGAGGACGAGGAGGAGGAGGAGGAGCAGGCGACTGTTCCGGCGAGGAGGCGCAAGAAGAAGAAGCGGGCGGCCAGGTCCGGCGAGCCGCGCATCAAGTGGGCGTCCAAGGAGGAGGAATGCCTCGCCGAAGCATGGAAAATCGTCTGCCTCGACCCGACCACCGGCACGAACCAGAGCATCGAGACGTACTGGACCGCATCAAGGCCGAGTTCGACAAACACAAGCTCGTCGACCCCTACTTTAAAGGCGTCTACATGCAGCGCGGGGCGAAGGCGATGGCGAACCATTGGGGGCGTATCCAGGGGGCGTGCAACAAATGGCATGGGTGTTGGGGAACGTAGTAATTTCAAAAAAAATCCTACGCACACGCAAGATCATGGTGATGCATAGTAACGAGAGGGGAGAGTGTTGTCCACGTACCCTCGTAGACCGAAAGCGGAAGCGTTAACACAACGCGGTTGATGTAGTCATACGTCTTCACGATCCGACCGATCAAGTACCGAACGTACGGCACCTCCGAGTTCAGCACACGTTCAGCTCAATGACGTCCCTCGAACTCCGATCCAGCCGAGTGTTGAGGGACAGTTTCGTCAGCACGACGGCGTGGTGACGATGATGATGTTCTACCGACGCAGGGCTTCGCCTAAGCACCGCTACGATATTATCGAGGTGTAATATGGTGGAGGGGGGCACCGCACACGGCTAAGAGATCAATGATCAATTGTTGTTCCTATGGGGTGCCCCCCTGCCCCAGTATATAAAGGATCAAATGGGGGAGGTGCGGCCAGCCTTGGGGCGCGCCAGGAGGAGTCCTACTCCCACCGGGAGTAGGACTCCCCCCTTTTCCTAGTTGGATTAGGACTTGGGAGGGGGGAAAGAGGAGAGGGACAAGAAGGAAGGGGGCGCCGCCCCCTTCTCCTTGTCCTATTCGGACTAGGGGGGAGGGGCGCGCGGCCCAGCCCTAGCCGCCTCTCCTCTCTTCCACCTAGGCCCACTAAGGCCCATTATGTTGCCGGGGGGTTCCGGTAACCTCCCGGTACTCCGGTAAAATCCCGATTTCACCCGGAACACTTCCGATATCCAAACATAGCCTTCCAATATATCAATCTTTATGTCTCGACCATTTTGAGACTCCTTGTCATGTCTGTGATCACATCCGGGACTCCGAACAACCTTCGGTACATCAAAACATATAAACTCATAATATAACTGTCATCGAAACTTTAAGCGTGCGGACCCTACGGGTTCGAGAACTATGTAGACATGACCGAGACATGTCTCCGGTCAATAACCAATAGCGGAACCTGGATGCTCATATTGGCTCCCACATATTCTACGAAGATCTTTATCGGTCAGACCGCATAACAACATACGTTGTTCCCTTTGTCATCGGTATGTTACTTGCCCAAGATTCGATCGTCGGTATCTCAATACCTAGTTGAATCTCGTTACCGGCAAGTCTCTTTACTCGTTCTGTAATACATCATCTCGCAACAAACTCATTAGTTGCAATGCTTGCAAGGCTTAAGTGATGTGCATTACCGAGAGGGCCCAGAGATACCTCTCCGACAATCGGAGTGACAAATCCTAATCTCGAAATACGCCAACCCAACAAGTACCTTCGGAGACACCTGTAGAGCACCTTTATAATCACCCAGTTACGTTGTGACGTTTGGTAGCACACAAAGTGTTCCTCCAGTATTCGGGAGTTGCATAATCTCATAGTCATAGGAACATGTATAAGTCATGAAGAAAGCAATAGCAACATACTAAACGATCGAGTGCTAAGCTAACGAAATGGGTCAAGTCAATCACATCATTCTCCTAATGATGTGATCCCGTTAATCAAATGACAACTCATGTCAATGGCTAGGAAACATAACTATCTTTAATCAACGAGCTAGTCAAGTAGAGGCATACTAGTGACACTTTGTTTGTCTATGTATTCACACAAGTATTATGTTTCCGGTTAATACAATTCTAGCATGAATAATAAACATTTATCATGATATAAGGAAATAAATAATAACTTTATTATTGCCTCTAGGGCATATTTCCTTCAGTCTCCCACTTGCACTAGAGTCAATAATCTAGATTACACAGTAATGATTCTTACACCCATGGAGCCTTGGTGCTGATCATGTTTTGCTCGTGGAAGAGGCTTAGTCAACGGGTCTGCAACATTCAGATCCGTATGTATCTTGCAAATTTCTATGTCTCCCACCTGGACTAAATCCCGGATGGAATTGAAGCGTCTTTTTATGTGCTTGGTTCTCTTGTGAAATTTGGATTCCTTTGCTAAGGCAATTGCACCAGTATTGTCACAAAAGATTTTCATTGGACCCAATGCACTAGGTATGACACCTAGATCGGATATGAACTCCTTCATCCAGACTCCTTCATTTGCTGCTTCCGAAGCAGCTATGTACTCCGCTTCACACGTAGATCCCGCCACGACACTTTGTTTAGAACTGCACCAACTGACAGCTCCACCGTTCAATGTAAACACGTATCCGGTTTGCGATTTAGAATCATCCGGATCAGTGTCAAAGCTTGCATCAACGTAACCATTTACGATGAGCTCTTTGTCACCTCCATAAACGAGAAACATATCCTTAGTCCTTTTCAGGTATTTCAGGATGTTCTTCACCGCTGTCCAGTGATCCACTCCTGGATTACTTTGGTACCTTCCTGCCAGACTTATAGCAAGGCACACATCAGGTCTGGTACACAGCATTGCATACATGATAGAGCCTATGGCTGAAGCATAGGGAACATCTTTCATCTTCTCTCTATCTTCTGCAGTGGTCGGGCATTGAGTCTTACTCAACTTCACACCTTGTAACACAGGCAAGAACCCTTTCTTTACTTGATCCATTTTGAACTTTTTCAAAATTTTGTCAAGGTATGTGCTTTGTGAAAGTCCAATTAAGCGTCTTGATCTATCTCTATAGATCTTGATGCCCAATATATACGCAGCTTCACCGAGGTCTTTCATTGAAAAACTCTTATTCAAGTATCCCTTTATGCTATCCAGAAATTCTATATCATTTCCAATCAGCAATATGTCATCCACATATAATATCAGAAATGCTACAGAGCTCCCACTCACTTTCTTGTAAATACAGGCTTCTCCAAAAGTCTGTACAAAACCAAATGCTTTGATCACACTATCAAAGCGTTTATTCCAACTCCGAGAGGCTTTCACCAGTCCATAAATGGATCGCTGGAGCTTGCACACTTTGTTAGCTCCCTTTGGATCGACAAAACCTTCCGGTTACATCATATACAATTCTTCTTCCAGAAATCTATTCAGGAATGCAGTTTTGACATCCATTTGCCAAATTTCATAATCATAAAATGCGGCAATTGCTAACATGATTCGGACAGACTTAAGCATCACTACGGGTGAGAAGGTCTCATCGTAGTCAATCCCTTGAACTTGTCGAAAACCTTTCGCAACAAGTCGAGCTTTATAGACAGTAACATTACCGTCAGCGTCCGTCTTCTTCTTGAAGATCCATTTATTTTCAATGGCTTGCCGATCATCGGGCAAGTCAACCAAAGTCCATACTTTGTTCTCATACATGGATCCCATCTCGGATTTCATGGCCTCAAGCCATTTTGCGGAATCTGGGCTCACCATCGCTTCTTCATAGTTCGTAGGTTCGTCATGGTCTAGTAACATAACCTCCAGAAGAGGATTAACGTACCACTCTGGTGCGGATCTTACTCTGGTTGACCTACGAGGTTCAGTAATAACTTGATCTGAAGTTTCATGATCATCATCATTAACTTCCTTACTAATTGGTGTAGGTGTCGCAGAAACCGGTTTCTGTGATGAACTACTTTCCAATAAGGGAGCAGGTACAGTTACCTCATCAAGTTCTACTTTCCTCCCACTCACTTCTTTCGAAAGAAACTCCTTCTCCAGAAAAATTCCGAATTTAGCAACAAAAGTTTTGCCTTCGGATCTGTGATAGAAAGTGTACCCAACAGTCTCCTTTGGGTATCCTATGAAGACACATTTCTCCGATTTGGGTTCGAGCTTATCAGGTTGAGGCTTTTTCACATAAGCATCGCAGCCCCAAACTTTAAGAAACGACAGCTTTGGTTTCTTGCCAAACCACAGTTCATAAGGCGTCGTCTCAACGGATTTTGATGGTGCCCTATTTAACGTGAATGCGGCCGTCTCTAAAGCATAACCCCAAAACGATAGCGGTAAATCAGTAAGAGACATCATAGATCGCACCATATCTAGTAAAGTACGATTACGACGTTCGGACACACCATTACGCTGTGGTGTTCCGGGTGGCGTGAGTTGCGAAACTATTCCGCATTGTTTCAAATGAAGACCAAACTCATAACTCAAATATTCCCCTCCACGATCAGATCGTAGAAATTTTATTTTCTTGTTACGATGATTTTCAACTTCACTCTGAAATTCTTTGAACTTTTCAAATGTTTCAGACTTATGTTTCATTAAGTAGATATATCCATATCTGCTCAAATCATCTGTGAAGGTGAGAAAATAACGATATCCGCCACGAGCCTCAACATTCATCGGACCACATACATCTGTATGTATGATTTCCAACAAATCTGTTGCTCTCTCCATAGTTCCGGAGAACGGTGTTTTAGTCATCTTGCCCATGAGGCACGGTTCGCAAGTACCAAGTGATTCATAATCAAGTGGTTCCAAAAGTCCATCAGTATGGAGTTTCTTCATGCGCTTTACACCGATATGACCTAAACGGCAGTGCCACAAATAAGTTGCACTATCATTATCAACTCTGCATCGTTTGGCTTCAATATTATGAATATGTGTATCACTGCTATCGAGATTCAACAAAAATAGACCACTCTTCAAGGGTGCATGACCATAAAAGATATTACTCATATAAATAGAACAACCATTATTCTCTGATTTAAATGAATAACCGTCTCGCATCAAACAAGATCCAGATATAATGTTCATGCTTAACGCTGGCACCAAATAACAATTATTTAGGTCTAAAACTAATCCCGAAGGTAGATGTAGAGGTAGCGTGCCGACCGCGATCACATCGACTTTGGAACCATTTCCCACGCGCATCGTCACCTCGTCCTTTGCCAATCTTCGCTTAATCCGTAGCCCCTGTTTCGAGTTGCAAATATTAGCAACAGAACCAGTATCAAATACCCAGGTGCTACTGCGAGCATTAGTAAGGTACACATCAATAACATGTATATCACATATACCTTTGTTCACCTTGCCATCCTTCTTATCTGCCAAATACTTGGGGCAGTTCCGCTTCCAGTGACCAGTCTGCTTGCAGTAGAAGCACTCAGTCTCAGGCTTAGGTCCAGACTTGGGTTTCTTCTCCTGAACAGCAACTTGCTTGTTGTTCTTCTTGAGGTTCCCCTTCTTCTTCCCTTTGCCCTTTTTCTTGAAACTAGTGGTCTTATTGACCATCAACACTTGATGCTCCTTTTTGAATTCTACCTCCGCTGCCTTTAGCATTGCGAAGAGCTCGGGAATCGTCTTATCCATCCCTTGCATGTTATAGTTCATCACGAAGCTCTTGTAGCTTGGTGGCAGTGATTGAAGAATTCTGTCAATGACGCTATCATCCGGAAGATTAACTCCCAGTTGAATCAAGTGATTTTTATACCCAGACATTTTGAGTATATGCTCACTGACAGAACTATTCTCTTCCATCTTGCAGCTGTAGAACTTATTGGAGACTTCATATCTCTCAATCCGGGCACTTGCTTGAAATATTAACTTCAACTCCTGGAACATCTCATATGCTCCATGACGTTCAAAACGTCGTTGAAGACCCGGTTCTAAGCCGTAAAGCATGGCACACTGAACTATCGAGTAGTCATCAGCTTTGCTCTGCCAGACGTTCATAACATCTGGTGTTGCTCCTGCAGCAGGCCTGGGACCCAGCAGTGCTTCCAGGACGTAATTCTTCTATGCAGCAATGAGGATAATCCTCAAGTTACGGACCCAGTTCGTGTAATTGCTACCATCATCTTTCAACTTTGCTTTCTCAAGGAACACATTAAAATTCAACGGAACAACAGCACGGGCCATCTATCCTCAATCAACATAGACAAGCAAGATACTATCAGGTACTAAGTTCATGATAAATTCAAGTTCAATTAATCATATTACTTAAGAACTCCCACTTAGATAGACATCCCTCTAATCCTCTAAGTGATCACGTGATCCATATCAACTAAACCATGTCCGATCATCACGTGAGATGGAGTAGTTTCAACGGTGAACATCACTATGTTGATCATATCTACTATATGATTCACGCTCGACCTTTCGGTCTCCGTGTTCCGAGGCCATATCTGTTATATGCTAGGCTCGTCAAGTTTAACCTGAGTATTCTGCGTGTCCAACTGTTTTGCACCCGTTGTATTTGAACGTAGAGCCTATCACACCCGATCATCACGTGGTGTCTCAGCACGAAGAACTTTCGCAACGGTGCATACTCAGGGAGAACACTTATACTTTGATAATTTAGTGAGGGGTCATCTTATAATGCTACCGTCAATCAAAGCAAGATAAGATGCATAAAAAGATAAACATCACATGCAGTCAATATAAGTGATATGATATGGCCATCATCATCTTGTGCTTGTGATCTCCATCTCCGAAGCACCGTCATGATCACCATCGTCACCAGCGCGACACCTTGATCTCCATCGTAGCATCGTTGTCGTCTCGCCATCTTATGCTTCTTCGACTATCGCTACCTCTTAGTGATAAAGTAAAGCATACAGGGCGATTGCATTGCATACAATAAAGCGACAACCATATGGCTCCTGCCAGTTGCCGATAACTCGGTTACAAAACATGATCATCTCATACAATAAAATTTAGCATCATGTATTGACCATATCACATCACAACATGCCTTGCAAAAACAAGTTAGACGTCCTCTACTTTGTTGTTGCAAGTTTTACGTGGCTGCTACTGGGCTTAGCAAGAACCGTTCTTACCTACGCATCAAAACCACAACGATAGTTTGTCAAGTTGGTGCTGTTTTAACCTTCGCAAGGACCGGGCGTAGCCACACTCGGTTCAACTAAAGTTGGAGAAACTGACACCCACCAACCACCTCTGTGCAAAGCACGTCGGAAGAACCAGTCTCGCGTAAGCGTACGCGTAATGTCGGTCCGGGTCGCTTCATCCAACAATACCGCCGAACCAAAGTATGACATGCTGGTAAGCAGTATGACTTATATCGTCCACAACTCACTTGTGTTCTACTCGTGCATATGACATCTACGCATAAATACCTGGCTCGGATGCCACTGTTGGGGAACGTAGTAATTTCAAAAAAATTCCTATGCACACGCAAGATCATGGTGATGCATAGTAACGAGAGGGGAGAGTGTTGTCCACGTACCCTCGTAGACCGAAAGCGGAAGCGTTAACACAGCGCGGTTGATGTAGTCGTACGTCTTCACGATCCGACCGATCAAGTACCGAACGTACGGCACCTCCGAGTTCAGCACACGTTCAGCTCGATGACGTCCCTCGAACTCCGATCCAGCCCGTGTTGAGGGAGAGTTTCATCGGCACGGCGGCGTGGTGACGATGATGATGTTCTACCGACGCAGGGCTTCGACTAAGCACCGCTACGATATTATCGAGGTGTAATATGGTGGAGGGGGGCACCGCACACGGCTAAGAGATCAATGATCAATTGTTGTTCCTATGGGGTGCCCCCCTGCCCCCGTATATAAAAGATCAAAGGGGGGAGGTGCGGCCAGCCTTGGGGCGCGCCAGGAGGAGTCCTACTCCCACCGGGAGTAGGACTCCCCCCCCTTTTCCTAGTTGGATTAGGACTTGGGAGGGGGGAAAGAGGAGAGGGAGAAGAAGGAAGGGGGGCGCCGCCCCCTTCTCCTTCTCCTATTCGGACTAGGGGGGAGGGGCGCGCGGCCCAGCCCTAGCCGCCTCTCCTCTCTTCTACCTAGGCCCACTAAGGCCCATTATGTTGCCGGGGGGTTCCGGTAACCTCCCGGTACTCCGGTAAAATCCCGATTTCACCCGGAACACTTCCGATATCCAAACATAGGCTTCCAATATATCAATCTTTATGTCTCGACCATTTCGAGACTCCTCGTCATGTCCGTGATCACATCCGGGACTCCGAACAACCTTCGGTACATCAAAACATATAAACTCATAATATAACTGTCATCAAAACTTTAAGCGTGCGGACCCTACGGGTTCGAGAACTATGTAGACATGACCGAGACATGTCTCCGTTCAATAACCAATAGCGGAACCTGGATGCTCATATTGGCTCCCACATATTCTACGAAGATCTTTATCGGTCAGACCGCATAACAACATACGTTGTTCCCTTTGTCATCGGTATGTTACTTGCCCGAGATTCGATCGTCGGTATCTCAATACCTAGTTGAATCTCGTTACCGGCAAGTCTCTTTACTCGTTCTGTAATACATCATCTCGCAACAAACTCATTAGTTGGAATGCTTGCAAGGCTTAAGTGATGTACATTACCGAGAGGGCCCAGAGATACCTCTCCGACAATCGGAGTGACAAATCCTAATCTCGAAATACGCCAACCCAACAAGTACCTTCGGAGACACCTGTAGAGCACCTTTATAATCACCCAGTTATGTTGTGACGTTTGGTAGCACACAAAGTGTTCCTCCGGTATTCGGGAGTTGCATAATCTCATAGTCATAGGAACATGTATAAGTCATGAAGAAAGCAATAGCAACATACTAAACGATCGAGTGCTAAGCTAACGAAATGGGTCAAGTCAATCACATCATTCTCCTAATGATGTGATCCCGTTAATCAAATGACAACTCATGTCAATAGCTAGGAAACATAACCATCTTTAATCAACGAGCTAGTCAAGTACAGGCATACTAGTGACACTCTGTTTGTCTATGTATTCACACAAGTATTATGTTTCCGGTTAATACAATTCTAGCATGAATAATAAACATTTATCATGATATAAGGAAATAAATAATAACTTTATTATATCCTCTAGGGCATATTTCCTTCAATGGGATCGCCGAGGAGGTCGCGGCTCGCCCGAAGAGCGGCACCAGCGTTGAGGATCAGGTATGGCACGCCGGTCTCCCGCCTCTCTTCACCGTGTGCGCCCGCCAACTGTTTGTTCCTCCGCGCAGTTGCTGCGCATGTTTGCCTTGTATCGGCAGGGCAACAACGACGCCGAGTTCAAGTACCTCCACGTTTACAAGCGCATTGACATGTGCGAGAAGTGGGCAGAAGTCCGACGCACCCTCGACAAGGCTAAGGAGACCTGCAAGCCGGACGCGCCGACTCCGGGCGCGTCAGAAAGGTGGCCGGACGCAACAAAGGTGCCAAGAGGGGGAAACACGCCGACGCGGCCACCGCTCGAGTGCAGGAGTCCATCGAGCTCTGCCTCGCCGACTCACAGGCCCGGGCCGCCCTTCGTGAAGAGAAGACCGAGGCGCGGTGGTCGGCGTTTATGTCGAGCAGCGCCGTCAAGCTCGACCTACTCCGGACCAACGTCGCCGCGAAGAAGAGAAACACCGACCTGACTTTCCTGCTGGGCGGGGCGGACATGCTCCAGAGCAACGACGAGGCGGTCAAGGCGTGGTACTTGGTGGTGCGTGGCCTCATCCTGAACCAGCTTCCCTCGACGACGCCGCCCACGCCGACGCCGCCGCCAAGTCCGAGCGATGATGCCGCTGAGACTCCCCGCAGCAGAGAAGCCACGCCGACGCCGCCCAGCACGGAGACCCCGCCAAGCCCGCACGCCGACTCCGCCGACGCCGGAGGCCGACCTCGCCGTCTGATGCGCACGCGCGTCTTTCTTCTTTTTGTACGCCGAACTTTTCATTTGATCGCCAAACTTGTGGCCGCTTGATCGTCGGATTTGTGGCATCTATTTTGTGAGCGGGAATGACTACGTTTGAATTTGCCGCGGCTGCGGGCGGCGCCTGGGGGCGTGGCTGGGAGGTAGGTCGCCCCCAGGGGCCAATCTATCGCCGGTTCGCCCCCAGGCCGCTCTTTTTCGGCGCCCTGGGGGGCTGAACGGCTGGAGATGCACTAAGGCACCGTTACGTAGGAGTGGCATAAGAATTTTCTTGGACGTTCTATGCACCGCAGCTGTTTCAAACAGCAATCAGGATGTCCCCTATCTGGACTGTGCATCGGTGCATGCGCAGTGCCAAGGGTCGCGTCGATCTGCATTGGAGACCAGCACCATCCGTCCAACCGTGTCCAAGTTGGGGACAAAGCAAAGGTGAGGTCGTACGGTCCGTGATGGTGGCGGGGATACAGCTGGCCATGATGCCACATTACCATTGGGCGTGCCAATTTTTTTAATTTTTTTTTGCTTTTCTCTGTGCGACGTCCATGACTCGTCGTCGTCAATGTATATATCCGGTGCTAGCTATGGCTCGAGGAAATTATCATCATTTTAAAGTAAAGTCGAGTAGCTGGCTAGTGATACAGCTTAGCCCAGTCCCAAGATAAGAGGGAATCGTCTTTGGCTGTGCACCGGCAAAAAGTGCAAATCCAACAGGCGAAGGGGTCAAGGGGTGGCAAGCAGCTGGGGGAAGCTGATGGCCTGGGGGTACTAGATAAGATAATTAAGCGTGCACTTGTTCGATGGCTTGCTTCCCTCACCAATCAGGTCACCGACGGCTTGCTCTGCCAATGGGGAGGGAGCAGCGTGGCAACGTTCTAGCTAGGAGCAGGTCTTTGCACGTCAGCTCGTACAACCACATCCTAAAAAAAGCACAGTGGATCCCGCTTCTACCAGCTAATGTGACGGTGAATTGTCTAGAGAATCTGACACAGTGACATCTCTTTTTTTGCGAATACACACAGTGACATCTATAGCTAGTGCTACCGTAGGACAACAAAAACGTCGTCGAAAAACTGCAAACTGATATAGTAAATTGACACGAAACGATTGGCAATCATCTAATGTCTGTCTTGAAGTTCCATTTATTAATAGAGAAACAAAAAAAGACAAATCTGGCTGTGCATGATTTGAAGATGAAGTTTAAGGCCGTGTTAAATATACAATGTGTCAGTCGATATACACCCTCTATTTTGTATACAGGGCCACTTCGTTTTTCGTTCAAATTTTGACTTATATTTTTGAACAACAAAATATGATTATCTGTCATCAAACATATATCACCGGAAAGTTCTTTGAAATGTGCATCCAATGAATTACTTTTTATGGCATATAACTCACTTTTTTTTGTTAAATTAATGGTCAAATTTAGACGTAAAAACATGAAGCGGCATTGCATAAGGGAATTTCGGGAGTATATATATATTTTTAAGTTGAATTATTTATTGTGCTACCATATAATGGGAGGATGGTAGCACCCTGCGGGCCATGGTATGGTATCTCTTGATATAGTAGAATTACCATCTAGTTCACAAAATATATATTGTAGTTTATTGAAGAAACCAAGTACATATATATTGTAGTCTATCTATGCGGATCTTATGGATTATGGACCTATTTTTCACAGAAAACATATACTCCCTCCGTTCCTAATTAAATATAAGTCCTTTTAGAGATTCCAATATGGACTACATACGAGCAAAATGAGTGAATCTACACTCTAAAATATGTCCATATACATCCGTATGTGGTGGTCCATTTGAAATCTCTAAAAAGACTTATATTTAGGAACGGATGGAGTATTTGGAAAACAAAGATTCTTTCCAAGATCAAAGTTTTCATCTAATTTTTGCAGAGGGAGGTACCAAACATAACCTTGCTACGCGAAACTGGCATGGTAGCACAAAATATTGCTCTTGTGATCAGGAGGAGCCAATTCATCATTTATTTTTGTCATGTCCGTTTACTACTGAGATCTGACGCACAGTTCATGTTTCATACAATTTAGCACCACCAATGAGTAATTCAAATTTGTGTGGAAAGTGGCAAGGTGGTATTCAACATAAGCTGAAGGGTCAAATCCCTGTGGGGGTTTGTGCCATTCTCGGCAATATGTTATTGTCGGAATGATTGCGTCTTCAACATATCATCTGAACTATGGCTTCAATCCATATGTTGTCATCCTTGTGGCGTGTGGATGTGTGGGCACTTATGGCCTCTAGGTGCAACCGGTTGGAAACAGTTGTGCAAGGTTTGTTCTACCCGTTTGGCTGGCGAGTGACTCGTAGATTATGTGGACGAGCTATGTAATCTCGGGTTCGATCGCTTGTGGTCTTGTTTTTTGTTTATTTGTTTTACTATTGACTACTCGGTGACCTGAATTTATTTCACATTTAATATTATGTTTGTGTGCATCGTGTGATGCAGAGGCCGGGGCACTCTCCTTTTTGAAAAAACAAAGTACATGATGTTTTTTGAACTTTTCTCGTGGGATTAGAAGCGTATGGCTCCACTATTATTCCACAACCTAGATGGAATACTACTACTGGTAGTTGAACCTCTTGTTCTTCAAGACCTGGCCAAACCCGTGAAGAAATGACAATGCTTCGAAGGTAGGATGACGATCACATCGTCTGTAGACAAGTTGTTACATGGTATCTCATAACCGAGCACATGAGTCATCATAATGTTGTTTTGCAAAGTGGCAAAGCATCACCATCATTTGAGTAGTGACCAAATGAGCCAAAAACTGAGTTGCAGGGGTTTTTTTAGAGCATTTTACTATATATGAGCCATATAATCGAATAATCGCGAGTGGACATGCGGCCATGCGCGGTCGATATCCACACCGCACTCTGCCGCGTGATTCGTGCAACTTGAATACCCGTCGGCCGTATAACGATTTCCGGCTCCCTGTATAGCATCTGGTATAACTGCTATTTGCATCCGACAGATGCAGTAGATGGCCCGCAAGTCAGGCATGCATTGAATGGAGGCGTGCCCACCAGACTGACAAGAGCAGCTCATTTATGTTTAGCAGGTCACCAACAGCAACCTGCACCACCGGTTTAAAGGGAACATGCAGACCATCTCTTATCCATCACGCAACTTCACTCATCCTGCTGCTCTAGTTCATATGCATGGCTAGCTAGAACTCATCCATGGTGATATGGAGCCCCTTTGGAAAAAAAAATCCCCGGCCCAGCTCATAGCTCCTCCCCTCTCATTCCTTCTCTTCCCCTTAGCCATTTTTCTTTTGTTCTTGTGACTGAACAACTTTGTGGCGCTGTGCATAGTACAGGACATGGAAGATAGACTAGTTTGTTCTACATGAGGATCCAGCTCTTCTTGTTCAGCTAATCATCCAATTAGCATTTCCATTAAGGTCTGCCCTACTTGTGCTAAGTAGTAATCACCACTTAGCTGCTGACTATGTCATCAGTTAGATATAACTCGCTATGAACGGAACACATTTTCTTCTAATCCTGGATTACGTTGTCCAATGTGCTCACTAACATCTGGAGTGCTATCAATACAAAAAAACAAATAACTCACATTGATTAAAATAGAATATTTGACTTAGGACCAGCTACTCTACAACATGAATCAATTAGCATGATGCGAGGAGGCAACAGTAGACTTAGGACCAGCTACTCTACAACATGAATCAATTAGCATGATGCGAGGAGGCAACAGTAGATTCAAGCTTCATTCATTCATATCTAATAGGGCGGTTGAAACGAGGTGGGAGTAGGAGTAGCTGCCCATAACAGAACATGGAGCTTGATTCATTCATACTAGGCGGTTGAAACCTGTTGGCGAATAACTCCACCTATTAAATGGTGAAGTGCATGTTGTTGGTGAATTGATAATTTTGCCAGTGCATTGAAAATGCATGCAATCTCCTTGATACAGACCGTGGGTCAATATTATTAAGTAATAAACATTTCAAATGGAATAGTTAGTTTAGCATGGAGCAGCTCATGAACTTAATTAGAGCTCCGACCATGAGATGAACTAGCAGAGTCCCTCCGGAAGAGAATGAATGGAAGTGGTAGACGACATCAAGAGGAGCTTCTTCTTCAGTGGTAACATATCTCACTGGATCCATCTTGTGAGCACCAAGAACAACACCCAACTCCTCTCCTCACTATTGCAGTGCTCCTGCTCGTTGTTCCACTTGTGTGAGAGAGAGGTGGAGACAAGAGACACATATCCTATCACATCTCACCTGACGTTGGGCAGCATTTATTGCCCATTATGTGTGCTGGCCCACTCTATGTATTTACATTCTGTATTTGCAACTTTATGATTGTGTATCCCCTCATATTCAATTAATCACTATATTAAGTATGCATCTCAAAGCTTCAGTGGACTGCCTGGATATCATCCTCGCGTGCCACCATGTCCCAAAAATCCGCGTCGCCATATAATACCATATATTCAAAAACTTGGGATGGGAGAGGGACCAGCTAGCCAGAAGTAAGCTCTAGCAAGATAAGTTTTAGTGCTACAGAGCTCATGGTGCTAACGTGATACAGACATATGGTAGCACCACCAAAAGAGCTCTCAAAGTTGCTTCTTTCAAAAAAAAGTCATCAAAAATCATTTTTGATGTAGATTTTTTTAAACATAATGTAGTATACCAAAGAAATTCAATTCCATTCCAAACTTCAAAACATAACAT
The DNA here is from genome assembly GCF_018294505.1 of Triticum aestivum. Taxonomy (NCBI): domain Eukaryota; kingdom Viridiplantae; phylum Streptophyta; class Magnoliopsida; order Poales; family Poaceae; genus Triticum; species Triticum aestivum. The sequence goes on from NC_057799.1 coordinate 504,974,461, forward strand.
AACATGTATTAGTAGAAATTAAAAGGGAAAATATATGTGATCCCCCTACACCAAGCAAACAATACATTTTCTAACAATATATGTTTAAAATAAGTTTGGACCTTGACTCTTTTGACATGATAGTTAAACCTTGTGAAGTGTTGTCAGAATTATTAAAGACTAATTACAATTTTTTTTGTAGTGTTATCGCATGTAGCACGTTAGCACCTTGTGCCTTTGTAGCACTATCCAAATCCACCACAAATAAGGAAGCAGCGACCACAAAACCGGGTCATTTTGGATCTGTAGATGCCTAACGGATCCTCGGCAGCTTGAACGTGGGAAACACCTTGGAACTAAATTGCGTAGGGGCTGGATAGAATGATAATGTTTCTTGGTACGGGCGTCATCGATTCGCATAATTCTCAAAACACAAGAATAAAAGTATACAAGATCAGAATGGCATGCCCTCATAAATCCTGTAGAATTAAGAAACTACATAAATTTAGATGAAAGAGTGTTTGACACCACATAAAAGCATAGGATTCGTTGCAGGCGCTTTGAGTGTAAAGAAATCCTAATGAAGAATTCCTAAGGGCCTCTTTGATTTCTAGGAATTTCAAAACATGGGAATAGATAAAATACATGATTGAAATGACATACCCACTTGAAACCTATAGGATTAGCAAGCCACGACAATGACAAGAGAGGGTTTGATACCACAGAAAAAACAAGGGATTGGGATGGAAATTTTCCTCCAAAACATAGTGCAATGCAATTCTTATGAAAAATTCCTATGGAAGTCCTCCAAAGAATCCTATTACTTTCCTTTGAATCAAAGGAGAGCCCTGAGGACTCCAATCATGGAAACCAAATGACCTACATAGGCCCTTAGTATGTGGAAACCCTAAAAATTTGTATAATTCTTTTATAAAAGGTGCCCTAAATTTGTGGTGCATAAGAAAAATTATAACTAAGCGTTGAAACTTCACAAGAAAGAACTCATTTTTCAAACAGACGCTTGTACACTCACGTTTCCACACTTACTCAGAATTTCTATGTCACTTTATTTTCCTCAGATTTCCTATGTCACTTTTAGTGTAAACTGCGAAGAGAAAAGCAGGGAACATGATTTCTCAACTAAGAGCAACTCTAGCAGACCCCGCATCCTTCCGACCCGCAAAACGTTTTTGCAGTTCGCGGAAAAACGTCTTTGCGAGTCGGCGGGACGGCCGCATTTGCAGACCCCGCATAACGGACCCGTAAAAAGGATATTCCCAGAATATGCTTTTTTACGGGTTGGGGTTGCGGCGTCTGATCTGGCGCAGCTCCTCCTGGCCCGCAAAACTTAAATTTGCAACTTAATTTGATCTACCATATTGCATTGCTTTGCTTTATTAAACAACATTGGATACAAAAGGCATCACCAAATCTTTGCTAGAATAGCAAGACCAAAGAAAACAAGAACTACAAGTATGCATTTTAGAAGATTTCCAACTTCCATAACTGCTCCCACTAGTTGGACTAATATCTTCTCCATGCATTCGTTGTTGATTTGTGGATTCTTGATTTTGCATTCTTCTTTCTTCATCTTTGGTTCGGAAGAAGTAGATGTTGCTTCCCCTCTAGTTCCACATGCAGCCGCATCATTGCATTCGATTGTGCTAAGGAGTGCACTAACATCTATTAAATTTCTTTTTATCAACAAATCAATGCATTGCCCTTCCCAAAACCAAAATGAGCATCCTTCGTCCTACACAAAAGAATGAGCAAGCTCGAAGTGAGCCACCGCAATTTAGCTAAAGAATGAACTGTGAAACGAGCTACCGCAAGTGCACGTACCCCGTCGTTTTCGCATTTGAAGAACACCCATCCGGGGTGCTTCGGCGTGCTCGAAGTGAGCCGCAGCACTTTCCGCGTGCAGTCGTCGCACTCTATGAGCGGCATCGGCAAGCCACAAAGACGCTGCGCGAGCGCCGAGCCCGGTGGACGGCCGGACGAGTCCATGCCCGCAAACCTTCGGCGACGGCGGGCGGACCAACTCGCACCTGCATGCGGCGATGCGCCCTTGCCTGGGCTGCGGGAGAGGCTCCCCGACCACTCCATCGCTTGGGGCAGCAACCGGCGACCAAGTGCCGCAGATCTGCAAATCCGGTGGCCCGCCGAGCAAGGGGGGAGGGGGGATAGGCCTTGTGCGCGTGGCGGCCTTCCGGCGTGCTCCTGCCGGCTGCGGTCGCCGGAATCTTGGGCAGCGGCCGGCGACGGCGCGAGGGGGGAGAGGAGAGGTGGTTGGTGGGAGAAAGCGCGGGATGAAATGTCCCCCCACCAACCGCAGCCGCGAGGGGGAAACCCGCGTTTCCCCTGGTTGGGCACGGGATTTTGCCGCGCCCCCTAAAATTTTTTGCGGGCCAGGGCGGGATGCGGGGTCTGATCGGGCTGGTTTTTCCACCCCGACCCGCATTTTGGCGGTTATTTTACGGGTCGGGATGGGATGCGGGGTATGCTAGAGTTGCTCTAACAAGACTTCCTGACCTCTTATGTCGGGTTATTTAGCAGGTTAGACCAAGCACCACGGCATTATTGGTTACCACGCGATTAAGCAGCGTCACCGGATTATTAAAGCGAACGAGCAGATCTTCTTCTTAAAAAAAAAGCAATGCTTCATATATATAATTGGGCCCATATGCAGGCTTAGAAATCGCGTCATCGTACACAACACTTGTTTCGTCGCCTTCCCGCGCGATTATTATTCGCCGATTTCAACGGCCGCCTTACATGCGCTGTACTCACTAAAAGTACTTTCAGTTGCAAGAGAAATACACTATTTTTTGTTGCCAATTGACCCGGCGTCCTTCGACGCGGCTGCTGCAAGCTTTGAAGGTCAGTACACTTGACTGTTTGACTAGGGAGACCGGTCGACGGACGTCTCTGTCGGTTCGTGCAACGGAACCATAAAAAAGCTGTCACGCGCCTGCCTTTTTCTACCTTTCGCGCCAAACATTTCCCTGTTCAAGATGCACCGCTGGAGCTTGAACTTTGAAGTTTGGCATAATTGTGTTTAGACGACCGGTGCAAAAGTGGCACTCCTACAACTAGCACTAGCTCACCAGCACACCACAGTGCTGCTACGTCACCGGCGCGGAACTGTTTCTGTTACTACATGGTTCAGCTTCAGCTTTTGGAGGTCGAGTATAGTACATAGTACATATGGTACTATGCCGGCCGGACAAGAACGATTAATTAAGGATTAATCAGGCGTCGCTCGTAGTGCGCCAACAGTGTCAACGTACAAACCCTGTCCATCTCCATTGAAGCCGCCCCTGAAGAGTTTATTGCGTACAGGCACATACTCATCCGATCTGCACCTTCTGGGGATCCAACCGGTAACATCAGGGTCACGCACTCCCTTTCGTCCTTTATTTAGAAGCCGATAAAGATAGCCGGCCCGCTGGTCGCCGTAGTTTAGTTCCGGACAGTGGAGAGGATCTGCCCCATTCCGACGAAACCTTTTGGAAACGGAACGGAATGCGTCCCAGACACCTTTAGACCATCCGCGGCCAATTGACCTGGAGGAGAAGCAATCGACCGTCTCTTCTTCTAAAATAAAAGAAGCAACCATTTATCTAGGTCTAGATGTGAAAGGAATTCTGAACAGGGTGGTTAAAGAAACAAATAAACGAGCTTCGCTTGACCAAGAGGGCAAAAGAGGATTAGCGCGTCCCCGGGAAGTTTAGATTACACTCACGCTTTGTTGTGGATCCCATCGACAATCCATGTTATGAGCCTAATTTGCTTTTAGTGACGAGTAGTCCAAATGGCTGGTCCAATCATAGATTATGTTGCGCCTTGCATGGGCGCTGATTACAGTTGCACGGGTTTTACAGTCGGAAGTAGAACTCAAAATTTGTGTTTTTGCGATAAACAATCTAACAAATTGTTGGATTTTTTGCCCATAAAATCCCATGAAGTTAGAGTATCTATAGCCGGATTTGGCAAATTCGGTCAAGCCTTAAATTTACCTTCTCACAACCGAGCACCTCAATTACCATACCTCACCTTTCCGGAAAAAATTGCCATACCTCAAATTCATACAAACTCATCAACTATGTCGATGCATGCATTATACACATCATCCGGCTAGTGTATCACTAACATGTCATCGGATTATCAAAATTTGGCATGTTTGGCTATGATGGAGAAGATTATCCACGGCTGCCCTTGCCCTTCCCGACGCCCTTGCCATCCTTGTCGCAGAAGTACCGGTCGAAGGCGCAGTAGAGATTGAGCCGGATCTGCTCGTCGCCAAAGCTGTCCTAACCGTCGATGTCCACCTTCTCCTCCTTCGTTGTTAGTCCGGCGATGGCACAGACAACTCGATTATGCTCTCGAGCGAGGGCACGCGTGTTCCTCCGCTGCCGCTTCTTCACAATGCGGGCGCGGATGGCTTCCTCCTCTGTGGCCGCCCGCGCCGCCGCCATGTCGGCAGTGAGTCGGGCCTCAGCGGCCCCTATCCTCTCCTCCCACGACGGGCACTGCGGTCCTGGTAGGACTCATACTCCGCCCAACCGGAGATAGGGAAGGAGAGATTTGAAAGCCACAGGGACCGCGATGATCCAGTCCCAGAGGATCCGAGCGCCCATTGAGCCGACGCTATGGAGTCGTGCCAGACAGAACCTGCAGTCGGTCGGGCGCTGTCCTCCCGGGAACGGCAGAGCGCAATGCAGACGGCCATTGCTTCGTCCAACCCGCACGGGATGACACCCCAGTCCCGGACTAATCGGAGTCAGATCCACTGCCCGCAATGTCGGAGACGGCTGGAGATCGCCGGAAGTGAGCTTGGATGGCAAAGGGGAATGGAGTGAAGTGGCTAGGGTTTGGTCCGGCGAGCGGATGGGGATGAATATATGTGGGATAGGGTGAGGCCAGCATGGGCCAGATCTGACGAGGTGGACGCGCCCGGGCGCCCCCATATTCGCGCCATATTTGGGCTCGATATGAGGGGTGCCGATTAGTCCGGGCGTTTGACACCCGTTTGAGGCGCCTATTAGGGTCAAAATTTCGTGACCGAGTAGTGACCGGAACGTCTGCCCAGGCATTTGAGGCGGGTTTAAGGTGCCTGGCTGTAGATGCTCTTAGCGTTCCCCGAAACTCACTCAAAAATACCATAACGTCTTTCCCACAAGAATATATGACCAATCATATTAAGTAGCATCGTGGCTCAAAGCTCAATAGCCATACATATTCTCTATAAAGCTTATGTCCATATGTTTAGTTTTAATGGTAAGAATATATATGAAAAGGCAAAGGATGAGGATGCAGTGTCGAGCGGTGTTCGCGAAGGGCCACGTGGCGCCATACTGCGTGCTTGCAAACTCCGTGCGAAGGCTTGGCCCCTCGACCGATCCAAGGCCACCGCCGAGTGCCCATCGTTTGTGCCTGCTCAACACCCAACTCCTTCAAATGGGGTTGGTGGACTCCAAGCGAGTCGTCCGCCTCCAAGGCGACAACAAGTGGCGCAAGGTGGTTGAGTATGTGGCGGAGGGTTTGCGCCACGGCGGCCGGGATCGGCAACGCTTCCGTCAGACGACGATGATGGTGTGGACAATGATGAAGTTGTCGATGGCCTGAGAGGTCATGCCTACGAGGTCACTTTCCGCTACTATTTTAGTTTAATTTTAATTGAATTTATGCCAAACTTGTTTATTTTTGTTCGTGTTTGCATCTAAACTATCCAACTTGCTTATATTTCGTTTGTATTCGTGCTTGGTCCATTTGAACTCGACAGACATTTGGTGATCCATGTTGTATAACCTCCTCCCTATCGGATGTTTGCGGGCACGTCCAAACATATCCTTAAACATTTGCGAGAAAAATTGATGATCCGCCTTGAAACCGCCCAGCAACACAATCTTATAGAGTTTCTTTTAGTACGTATTATTTTTAAGATTTTATCTGCTGAACAGAAGCCGAGGAAAAGGCAGAGTCTTCCAGAGACATGGTTAGACGATCGATTACGGATGCCGGAAAATATCAAGGGAGAAAAATTAGTAGATGAAGCGGCACGCACGGACGGAAGGCAGCTTGCAATGCTCGTGACTTCCGCACGACGGGACAAAGCGTTTCGCCCCAACTACCTGCGTTCGCCATCACTTTCGGGCTATGAAACTTGAAAGCAAAAGCATCCAAGAACCTTCGTGCAACCATCCATTTTCCTTTCTTTTTACCGGGACAGGCCAGCACGACTCATCACAACTTGCAAGTTGCGAGGCCCCTCTTCGTCCTCATCTCGTTCCAAAAGAAAGCGCGCGCGCAAAGTAGAAAAAGCTCCGGCGCCTTCTTTTGGCCGGGGATTTCACTGCTACTCCTCCACTCCCGGGCGTCCACCCTCAAACGTTGGCAAACAATGACAGAATACTCCTACTAACACGCAGTTGATCACGTATAATATTAAGACCTGATTATTTATCACGTTTAATTAAGCTTCTATATGTTAGTTAGTAGATACAATAATGAAAAAGTTGTACACATTGTAGATGATGCTCCTATCCTATTACCTTTAAATATATGTAAGGATTTTGTTTTTCTGCGATTAGTTCTATTCATTATCTGCCATGGCAGTACACAGACCACCAGAATTAATAAAAAATATATTCATGTCCGTGGAACAACTAGTGATGACTACAAACACTAGCGCGAGCTGAATGCGCGCTGTGGTCATCA